>NW_019396020.1:350544-497159 GCF_000591075.1 Eurytemora carolleeae
AATGAGGGGGGGGGGGCATAAGTCGTATTACTCTTCGGAAAATATAAACAGTGGTTAAACATAACTAAGCATTGCCCTAGAACGCTGATTTTCTGCATGCGAACTCACTAATATGTATTGTAACTGCAAAGTGCAATTTCAAACCGATCGGAGCAAATATGCGCGTTTTTGCTGTAAAATACGATTTTTTTCACATTTTCACTTTACACCGTTAAATGAACTTAAAATTGCATCAAAACGCGATTAAACAAGAAATCACTGAAAATGCGCCCTAGAGCCTCAAGTCCCCCCACGCGCGCGCAATTAAGAAGAAATGAAAATAAATATTTTTTAATTCAAGTTGGGCCAAATTCAGAACAAAAGTAGCATGCAATATATCAAACTACAACGGTAAATTGGGACACGGAATTCATTTCCGAGGTCTGACCGGCGTGCTAGTTGTCACATTATGGGTCATTTTACTACAAGTTTTACATGCCGTATTTCAATTTATAGGTAGTTGGGCACAAGGATTCCATTTCTTGGGTTAAAAAATCTTTTGACCACTCTGATCGGCGCGCTAGTAGCCTACAGTTACATTATGGGTCATCTTACAACAGATTTTGCATGTTGTATGTCGATTTATTGGTAATTTTAAGTTCATTTAACGGTGTAAATCTGTGCAAACGTGAAAAAATCGTATTTTTTAAAAAAAGCGCTCGCGTGCGCACATTTTTGAAATTGCATTTTGCAGTTAAAAATATTGCACAGATATTTACAAGAAAAATTAACATACTTTCAAGAAAGGTTTGTTAGTTTTGTTATTTTCAAGGGATTGAAAATCATACACAATTTATCACACAATAAAATTCTTCTATTTTTAGACTGCTGCAAACCTCTTGTTAGACAGCCTGAAATTCCTGTTTTTCCGAAGTTTGAAAAAAGTAGGTCATTTAATATTAATTACTATAGAGGCTTTGAGTGGAGAGGTTTGAAAAAATCAACCCAGTAAATAAGAAAAAAGTCATTTAAAAGAACAAAACTTTAGTCTCTCAATAACTTACCATAAAAATCACTAAGAAGTTTTGTGTTTTGTTAATTCTTAAACGGAAATATAAATAAATTTGAACCCTGTTTCCTTTGCCAATAGAAACTTACCATCAAAACTTTAATGAAATGTCTTTTCACAATGGTGCTTTCGAAGCAAATGTCAATTAGAAAAATTAAACTATTTAAAATTTCTTTTATATTGTCATTAATTTGCATTGCGTGTATTCAATATGCATGTTATGTTGCCACTCGAGTTCCTCCATCTTAACCAAAAACTTATCATCCTTTTCATTTTCCTAGGATCCCTGGAGGACCTTGGAAACTTCTTCCCACAACAAAATTTCAGTAAATATATCATTTATAAAAGTTTGATGTTTTTCTTTGTTTTTTGATTCTTTGAAATAGCATATTCTAGTATAGTTTGTAGTTCAACAAAAACTAAAAGTATAGCTTTGTATAAAATGAACATTATTTAAGTGAGTTTTTAAATTTCAAATTTAATAAATATGCCCAGCAGGTTTTATGCAACAAATATAGGCTGGCAAGATCTACATGTCCCAGGTTCTTAAAGGAATTGTGTCTCATCCAGAACCTCAGATTTTCTAGTTTCTATATCTTTGCAAACTCACAGCGTTAACTTTTGGTATTTCAAACGTAGATTATTTTATCTAACAGAAATCATACTTTAAAATATCTAAGGACGTTTACGACATTTGGTTGCAAAGCTATAAGGATTAGAAACTCATAGTTTTGGCGAAGACTCAATCCTTGAATCGAGTGGGCAAAATTTCACCTCGTACAATTTACATTATAATTAGCTTTTGAATGTTTGTATAACTTTTTAGTGTACTTTTTATTTCTTATTAAACTACAAGAAATTCAAGCTAGGTTTCTTCCCTTAGAGAATAGAATATATAGAGAGGAATTTACTAGAAAAAAGTGTAAAACGGCCATTTTGTTGTACTGTTTCCATACTGCAGGTGTACTTCACATATTTATGCTATATAACCTGTTGGGCCCGGGAATATCATTTTATAGAAAATCTAAAATTATTGTTAAAAGAAAACCAAATTATGAAATAGGCTGGTTTCATACTTGACCAATGATCATTTCACATAGACTCTATGCCTTCCACTTTACAAACGATGATTTTCCGTTATAATTATCAATCAAATGATGTTTTTATTCACCTAATTCATAATAAATTTTATTTAAAAGTTTAAAAAATTCGAAATTGAAATGGATAGTCTAGGGAACATTCTGTATTAATGTACTCTACTGCATATAATTTGTGAACATTTACATGATTTGTACACTTTGAACTCCCTTTCAGGCTGAAAGGGACTGTAAAAAATTCATACCGAGAGATTCTTTTAATTCCTCTCTATATATTCTACTCTCTATGTTTCTTCCCCAAAGGGAACATGTATTATTGTTGAGTTAAAGGAGGAGGGGGGGGGGGTCTCAGAATAGGACGGTTTGAACAATGTTGGCTTTCCGGAAACGGATCAACTGATGATCCCTGGGCAACTAAAGTTTTCAAGTTTCAAAGTTTTCATAGGCTTCTATGGATTAGAGAAGAACTTGGGGCTTATGAAAACTTGAACACTTGAAATCTTTAGAACTTTGGTTACCCAGGGATCATCAGTTGAGAAATAAATCTCACTCCGTTTCCGGAAAGCCAACATCCGTCCTATTCCGAGACCCCCTCCCCCCTTTAACTCAACAAGTATGTACAACTAAAGACTTACTCGTTTAATCTATATTTACAGCTAAATCAGTCATTGCGTTATTGTCAGGTGTTCTCACTAAACTGGACCTATATGGAAAAGGAGTGCCAGTGGCCGAGGAGGGAGAATGTTTTTGTGAAGGATTTCAATCAATTGTACGTTTTGTTCATATGATTGATAAAATTGGAAACTCTAAAATTAGGTATAATATAGTTCCCCCAAATAAAAGGAATACGATCTGGTATTGATATAATGTTTTTTATATTAAGGAATTGAGTATTAGACTCAAACTCACATATCCTAATCCCATACATCTTTGCCACCTGATAGTGTAAACCTTTGATATTACAAATTTAGATTATGTGCAAATCTAACAGAATTATACAGTTTGAAATAGCTATGGTCTAGTTCATTGGGTTGCAAAGATAGATTAGAAAATCAGCGTTTGTGGCAAAAACTCAATTTCTTTATCTTCTCTATCTTCTTCAGTGTTTCTTACCTTTTAACGCCACATTATTTTTGTTATTACCTGTTGTTTCAGTCAGCAGAAGAAACTTTTTTTTCTACAAAGCTTAAATAACATGGACAGAACATGTAACAAACACTATTTTACAAACTAGTTGAATGTATACAAATAGGTTGAGAAAAATTATGAATTTCTATCATTGAAAATAAGTTATCAAAATTCATTTTAAAATCTCGCTGGTTTATGCAAATTCTTACGGCGAGGGTCGCTTGTTGGAGTTTTTTTTAATTTTAATTGTGAATACGACATTTTAAAGAAATCTACAAATAAAATTATAGAAACAGCAAAGGTTATGATGATAATAAAATAATCGATTCTACGGTTCTACTATGGTGGTTTCGGCGATAATTTCTTTTAAGAATTATCTTCATAAATAGCAAAATAAAATTTTTTTGATTTTTTTTTTGTCTGGGTTATTAAATAATTATAAGAAACGTTTCTTCTGATGACTGAAATAACTGGTGAAATATAACAAACGACTTTAAGCTCGTCTTTAAAAATTGTACACCGTAAAAATGTCTGATTGGTATCAAATGGATCCTAAAGTTGTTCTCTACAGTATACTGCACTTCAGCTCAACCATGTCTAGACGGTCCAAGGTTGTATAATAAGGTATACTCTCGATGTGCTCCAATGTACGGAAAATGTGGTCTCCTAGAGAGAGAGAGATAAATACCCAATATGACGTCACTAATTATGGAGGCGAGAGTGACGTCATATTGGGTATTTATCTAACTATCTTAGGAGACGACATTTTCCGTACATTTGAGCACATCGAGAGTAACAAACCTTATTATGCAACCTTGATTGGGTCTCTCCTTTTATGTTTCCCTCCGATACTCATTAACTAAACGTTTTATGATAAAAATTAAAGTCTCTCAATTATAAAGATTTTTTTTCGAAAGTTTGAGTTTTTTCCGGCCAAATATTGATGAAGAATTAAAAATGATGCATACCAAAAGACAATAGACCTGTATTCAGTGCATCTCCATTTATGGAGTGGCATGTGCGAATCTACATTTGTACTTTATAAGCTTTGTCTGATAAAAAGAAATGAGACATCCATGTTTTATTATTTACTTTAAAAGTCAGTGTGTATCCGAACCTCAGAGAAAGGGTGTCAGCAGAGCTTTCTAAGCCTGTTGAGAGAAAGGGTGCTCTGTGCGTTGTACTTGTATAGAAGTCTAGATAGCAAGGACACTTCTCTCCACAACTGAGTGGAAAGCGTGACTAATCCCGAACAAGATATAGTAATAAAGATGAATACAGAAGGAATACAGAAACTCAAAACATCAGGGATGAAGTACACGCTGATACAGGTTTTAAGGGGGAACAGAGCCTTCAATAGACTTTAAATCAAATACCATAAACCGGTTTTTCACCCTTCTCAAAATGGAAACTGGATTACTCATGAAAGACCTCTGACAATGATAGGAAAAAGACACACTCCCCGTGTTTTAAAGTGATGGGACAGCATGCTTAGCGGGTTATTTTTTCTTTAAAATATCTGTCCACGAGGAATACATGTTAATAGTGTGGACTATGGTAAATCTCATACCTGTGACCCATACACCCCATCCTCATCCTCCTCCTCCAAACCTCCTTATCTCTCTCCTACCTTCTCCACAATTTGATGCCACAAGAACTATTTGGGAGGGCTCAAAATGTAGAAACAGGAAACAAGGAAAAAAAAGAAAATTGAACAGGAAAAATTGGAAGGGAAATCTCTGATGATAAGCTCTGCACTATTTGTTTATTCCCTTTGCAAATGGAGACAAACATTACAAATATATGTTTGTTTGGAGCTGAATCAGCAAGTTGAATTCAGTTGCTGACACATCTAATGTGTGTACTGTAGAAATAGGAAAGGAGGCACCTTATAAACTTGGTTATAAAGTATGCAGCATGGCAAAACTGCAAGGATGTTGAAATAAATTTTTTTTTTGATCGAAATATGATGTACGAACAAGAAGAAAATGAAGAACAAGAAATATGGAAAAGTCAAAATATTTACATCTGATATCATATAATTATTTAAAGAATATTGTAAAAAAGAAATTTAATTTAAAAATAAAAATGTAAAAAATTTACTTTAAAAGTGACATGCCCCTCAATTGAAGAATTACTTGAATTTCCAAAGACAAAGCAAAACATCACTTTTTATCCAAATATTTAGATACTTCCTCTCCAATATTGGGTTTAAGTTTGAAAATACTAAATTGTATACTGCCTAGGATACCTATGCCTGAATGTTTACCAAGAAGACCAGAGGACAGATTCATCCCTGACATGGTATTTATCAGCCTCACATCCTTCACTCTTCACTTATACAATACTAGGAAGGAATTTAGACTTTGGAACCAACCCTTCTATCTAAACCTGACGGGGTTAGACGTGTGTCCTGAGGTTCCAGTACAGGTTCCCTGGATACCTATCTTTGCCTCCTTCGCAGTTCTGGCAGTAGTTCTTCTAATAGTTTTTCTCATCTATCTGAAGATACGGAGAATATGTAAGTCTTTAAGTTTTCTTCTTTCGGTCTGCGATATATTTAATTATTATTTTTTTCATGTAAAGATTAGACTTAAACGTTAGTTTAAACATTCTTCATAAGTTTTTTTTATTTAAAGAATTTACTTCGATAGAATATTCAGGGTTACCCACAAAGGATGAGACTTCAGAAACAACTTAACGAAATATATACTGTCTGTTTCATTGTATTCATAATTCTAGGCAACTGTAATCCTATTTCTTTCTTAGCTAAATCATATTAAAAGACTATATTCAGTGCATAAGACAATTCAACCTTGAGATTGTCTCATTTTAAGAGTTTTAGTTCTTCTTTATAGTCTCATCCTGTGTGTGTATAACCCTGTATAAATAGAATAAACAATAAACAAACCAGACCTTCTTATCATTAATAAAAGTAGAGCCAAAATTAAAATTTGAAAAAAGAAATGATTTATCGTTATTTTTAGTGAGACGGAAACGGGAACGTGAAGAAAGAAAGAAGGAATGGGAAGCCAGCCATCTAGGAGAAAATTATAACCATCAACACGATCAAGGAAGGTTTCATCAAGAAGATCAGGAAACGGAGAGAGAGAATGATGAACGTAATTATCAGCGGGACCATGAACAACCACATCACAGAGAAGGATCAGAAAACAGTGAAGGATCTCAGGATCATCAGCAGGAACATCATCATTCAACTCAAGGTGATTCTCATGATCAGCACGGAGAAGGAGAACATCATCATCATGACAAAGACGAACATGATCAACATCAGAGGGGGATCTTTGATAGTTTCACCCATTTCAATTTAGCCTGGAAAGCTCCTAAGTTTGAGAAGTTTGGACCAATGGGAGGGAAAGGTGGCGGGGGAGGTGAAAAAGGAGGAAGGGAAGGTGGAGAAAAGGAAAATGATGATGCTACAGAAAAAGTAGACCTTCCTTCTCCAGATATTCAAGAAGATTTCGGAAGTGAAGAAAATTCTGATTCTGAATCTGGATCTGGGAATAATTCCGGAGGTTCATATTCTGAGGATGGCTCAAAATCCGGCTCAGGGGGTTCATATTCTGAGGCAGGATCCTCTTATTCTGAGGATGGCTCCTCTTATTCCGGTTCTGGATCCTCTAATTCCGGTTCTAGAGAAAATGAAAATGATGATGCTACAGAACAAGTAGACCTTCCATCTCCAGATAATCAAGAAGATTTCGAAAGTGAAGAAAATTCTGACTCTGGTTCTGGCTCTGGGAATAATTCCGGTGCTACAGAACAAGTAGACCTTCCTTCTCCGGATGATCAAGAAGATTTCAGAAGTGAAGAAAATTCTTACTCAGGTTCTGGATCTGGGAATAATTCCGGAGGTTCATATTCTGAGGATGGCTCAAAATCCGGCTCCGGGGGTTCATATTCTGGGCCAGGATCCTCTTATTCCGGTTCTGGCTCCTCTTATTCCGGTTCTGGCTCCTCTTATTCCGGTTCTGGCTCCTCTTATTCCGGTTCTGGCGCCTCTTATTCCGGTTCTGGATCATATAATTCCGGTTCTGGATCATCTAATTCCGGTTCTGGGTCATCTTATTCCGGTTCTGGATCATCTTATTCCGGTTCTGGATCATCTTATTCCGGTTCTGGATCATCTTATTCCGGTTCTGGATCATCTTATTCCGGTTCTGGATCCTCTTATTCCGATTCTACCAACGGTTCATCAGACGGATCATCCTATGGTTCATCGGATGGGTCTGGATCGTTTGGTTCTGGATCGTTTGGTTCAGGTTCTTTTGGTTCAGGTTCTTTTGGTTCTGGATCTTTTGGTTCGGGTTCCTTTGGTTCTGAATAGATTAAATTAAATGTTAAAATTCATTTGTATGTTTAAATTTTATTTTTAATGTATTTTATTTCTATGAATTTTATTTTTCTCATTATCTTGAAGTAACATTATTTACACATCAATTAAAAATTGCTGCTGAGGGGTGAATACTTGTTTGAACTACTCCCGTTTAAACTATTGTTCATTTGAACTACTGACATGACGTATATCCTGTAGTTAAAATCAACACATTACTTGTTCATTTAAACTAATATATTTCAAATCAACATAAAATAGTTCAAATGAACAAAAAAATTGTTAAAATAAATATTATTTCAGGGTTAGGTTAGGTTAGGACAATTTCTAGACCGAGCGCTGCGGCTATGACAGGCTAGGTAGGGTGGCCCTGAAAAAATTCCCAGTTGTGCGACACATGTATTAGGAAGCAATAGGATAAAACTAGCTCAAATACGAAATTTTAGTATTTGACATTTTTTTTCGATTTTTTTTGTTTTGATGATCAAATATTTAGAAAAATCGCTTGTTTTTTACATCCTTTGTCAGCTCCATCTGGGAGTGCAGTTATAACATAATTTTGTTTTGTTTTCAAACTGAACACTATTAAAAAATATTTTGACGTTTCAGAAATGGCCTAAAAAATGTTTTATTGGCAAGTTTAGAGGGAAATATGCATAAGGTATTGGCCAAAAAATCCATTTAAAAAACCGTTTCTGGTGCAATTTTCTTCTCAACTCCTCTGGCTTTGCCAAATAATGCAACTAAAAAAATTGTTTTCATAAAAAGATGCCCATTGATGTTAAGATTGCATAATAAAAAACAAATGTTAAATAATTTTTAAGACGCTGAGCTTTGGACATTTTAGTTAACAAGTTTAGCAACGCGTAAAATCCCGATTTTTGAGTGACTGCCCATTGAAGTTATAAAGAATTAAATAACTCACCGAAAGGTTTATAAAATGGCGAGAAAAACAGTAAAATAGCTTGGCAGTTAGGAAAATTATTTTTAAATACTGAAATTAAAAAATGAGTCGCACACTTGAATCGAGCGCTGCGGGAAGTCGACAGACCTTCAATTCAATTTCAACAATTTTCAACAAAATTAGTATATATTTATAGGTTTGGTTATGTCACTGGGCCGAGCGCTGTGGCTGTAGACAAATCTATTTTTTTGTTCATTTGAACTATCTTTGTTCATTTGAAGTATTTATTCGTTTATTTGAAATATTTTGGTTTATTTCAACTATTTTTTTGTCCATTTGATCACTATATTTATAATAATTTCAACTATTTTTTTGTCCATTTGAGCAATTTCTTTGGTTTATTTCAACTATTTTTTGGTTCATTTGAACTATTTTTAAAAGTTATTTTCGAACTATAATGCATATATATAATGGTTCAAATGAACAAAAAAATAGCATGAAATGATCCCGTTTTAACTTTGAACTATTCACGTGGTACCACGTGCAGTAGTTCAACCGAACAATAGTTTAAATGAACTTGTCCAAACGAGAGTAGTTCAAGCAGGATAGTTTTCCCCGTTTTATTTTCTACTTATGTCGTCTTCAATTTTCCTGTTATTGTGCTCACTGCCACATGGCGGGTTTTGTTGAGAACAAATTCAAGTTGCATCAGATTCCTATAAATATCAAAATTACAATTAAGTTCTTTGTCGGTTTCGGACATGTAGTTTCAAAGTTTAATAATTCGTTAAAGCTCTTAGTTTAATATGCATTTATTTTCAGATATTTTATCTAAAATGGATTTAAAGCTTTTCCTGTTTTACACAATGTTCTTTCTGTCATCTGACGGGGCTGAGAGCAGGAATGTTCTTGTTATTTTAGATAATTCTGCTATACTGGAAACCCACTCCTTGTTCATTAAACAACTGACCGATCTGGGGTTTAATACTGATATTAAGATAGCCGAAGATTCAACAATGAGTTTAAAGAAGTACGGAGAATATTTATACCAGGATATAGTTTTACTAGCTCCACGAGCGGAAGAGCTCGGAGGAGGTCTGACCGCCGATTCTATTATTGAGTTCATCGATGATGGTGGTAATGTTTTTATCGTCGCTGACTCTGAAACTGGAAATGTTATAAGGGATATAACGGCGGAATGTGGAATAGAACTCGATGAGGATGGTACAACTGTTATAGATCATCTTCACTTTTCTGCTCAGGATCAAGGTTTTCACAATCTACTTCTTGCAAACTCGGCAAATCTGATTAAGTCAGAGAAAATAGTTGGCAAATCATCTAACCCCTTACTCTACAGAGGTCTTGGCATGGTTACTGATCCTGCAAATCCTTTGGTTTTCACCATTCTATCTGGATCCTCCTCGTCCTACTCACACAATCCGACAGAATTGATCAAGGACTATCCTCATGCTGTAGGAAAGAACACGGTTCTAATTGGTGGATTACAGGCTCGTAATAATGCCAGAATTGTTGTGAGCGGATCTATGGAGTTTCTCTCTGATGTATTTTTTACCAGCGAGGAGGGTGGTAAACTTGTAGGAAACCAGGAACTAACTGTTTCTCTTCTCTCATGGTGTTTCCATCAAACCGGAGTTATTAGGATAGACTCCGTATCTCACAAACTAGCCGGAGAAGCTGCTACCCCATCCTTCTACACAATTCGTGAAAATTGCGAATTTTCGATCAAAATGTCCGAGTATGTGAACGGTGCTTGGGTTCCCTACAAGGCCGACGACGTCCAGATGGAGTTTGTCAGGATTGACCCTTTCGTCCGCCAGAGAATGATCAACAAGAACGGACTGCTGACTGCAAAGTTTAAGATCCCCGACGTGTACGGTGTTTTCAAGTTCAAGGTTGATTACTCAAGGCTGGGTCTAACTAGTGTTAATACAGTGACCCAGGTATCCGTCCACCCACTCCAACACAATCAATACGAGAGGTTTATACCATCAGCCTATCCATACTACGCTAGTGCGTTCTCAATGATGGCTGGAGTATTCGTGTTTTCCTTCGCATTCCTCCACATGAAGGAAGAAACAAAGTCTAAGAACGAATAAACTTGAAGAACAAAGATCTCAAACCCGTATTCGCGTGTTCATTATGCAAGCTTTGTCTTAAAAATAGTAACTAACAATTGCAACAACAAAAATATTTTTTATGTAATGAATTAAAGGTTTACCTCCCTGTTTTATTTCCTTTTAATGCTTTTAATGTCTGTGATAATTAAACCTATTTTCTGTGTGCTCAAAAACTAAGACCATTTAGGAAAATTATTTACTCTTTTGGCACTTTTTGAATTTTTCCGCTCTTTGAGGTTGAAGTGGATTATGTTTTTCACATGTGTTTAGTGTTTATCTAGATGTTGTATTTCAGAAGGAATAAAGAGTAGAATATGGGTGATACTGAGACTAAGATGGAGGGAGAAACTATCTCCAAGAGTGAACTTAAGAGAAGATTAAAAGCTGAAAAGAAAGCTGCAGAGAAGGTAACCACATTATTTTGGGATCTGGATCTAACTCGTAATATGGACTAGGGAAGGAAGTTGAAATTATTAAACGTTTCCCAGATCCAAGAAATGTTTTTTAAAAATATCTTGTCTTGTGATCTGTTGGTTTGTACATTTTAGTTTGATTTTAGATTTCATTACTTTCCTCATATAGGGAATTTAAAATCATTTTTAAAACTTAAATCTACCATTTTGGTTTGCTTTCACAATTTGATTTGGGATTTGAGATTTGATTTGAAGAATAACTTGAACCTGCGAAGGAATATAATAAACCTAGTCTAGTATATATATTCAGGTTAAGAAGGAGTAGAATAAACCTGAACCTGCCAAGGAATATAATAAACCTGGTGTATATATATATTCAGGTTAAGAAGGAGTAGAATAAACCTGAACCTGACAAGGAATATATATTTATTCAGGTTAAGAAGGAGTAGATTAAACCTGAACCTGACTAGGAATATAATAAACCTAGTATATATATATATATATATTCAGGTTAAGAAGGAGTAGAATAAACCTGAACCTGACAAGGGATATATATTTGTTCAGGTTAAGAAGGAGTAGATTAAACCTGAACCTGACAAGGAATATAATAAACCTAGTATATATATATATTCAGTGGCCGAATTTAAAGAATTTTAGCGGCGGTTTAAATTTAAGCCGCGGCTTAAATATGGTTGGTTCCACTTAAAATTGTATACAATTTTTCAAGATTTAAGCCGGCGCTTAATTAAAACCGGGTTTTGACAGATTTAAACCGCGGGTCAAATTCTTTAAATTTCATCTCAGGTTGAGAAGGAGTAGAATAAACCTGAACCTGCCAAGGAATATAATAAATTTAGTATATATATTATTCAGGTTGAGAAGGAGAAGAATAAACCTGAACCTGCCAAGGGTTCTGCTAAACCAAAGGTTGCCGAGGAAGAAATTAGTCCAAACGAATATTTCAAACTCAGGTTAGAGGTTTTTATAAAAGATAATGAAAATTTGAAGAAAAAAATCTTTTTATGATTGTATGATTAATAATTATTCAATTATTCTTATTTCTTATCGTATCGCAAGTAAACTTGATGATAAATGTTTTGCTCTAGGTCTGGTGCAATAGAAGAACTGAAGAGCTCAGGTCCTCATCCTTATCCTCACAAGTTTCATGTTTCTATTTCTCTTACAAACTTTATCAGTCAATATGAATCTTTGAAGGTAATGCAATGTCGTAATAAAGACAATTTATTTGTTTCTTTGAAAGGAAACTATATATTACTAAAACATGTTAATACAGGGTGTGCATATTCTTACTTCAAACATCAAAATTTGCTCAAACTGGTTGAGAAAAATATGGAAGGAGGAAAGATGAAGAGAGTAAAAAATATTTTATTCTTGACAAATGAAAGAAAGTTTAGTTATGTTACAATTTTCGCCCCCAAAACTAGCCTTGAAAAATCAAAAAAGAACAAAATTAATTTTCGTTTCTTAAACATAAAAAAGGATTCAAAAATGTCGTGAATATAACAAAAAACGAAGAAAAAAAAGTTTGACCAGATGAATTCTCCTTCAAACGTTCCCGATAAGATCATAAAAATATTTGTAAAATTCAACTAACGTTCTAAATAGCAAGTGGGAGGGAGTAAGCTATATGTAAGAATATGCACCGTAGTTCAAACATTTGGTTTCTGATAAATCTTCATTTCTTAGATTGTTTTAAAGAAAGAACTTAAACCCTCATAAATATACCGATGATTTTTCAAGGGGTTTGGTATTCTAAGGTTTAAAGTTTTCAGAATCCCTCCCCCCCTTAGTCCACTTAATTTTTTGGAATTTACTTTTTTCATCTTTAATCTTAATTTTTCTATTTTCAAGTTTTTCCCCAGATGAAAATCATTATTGAACTTGAATTTTCTAGGACGGAGAAACATTAACAGATGTTGAAGTGAGGTTGGCGGGACGAGTTCATGCTATCAGAGAATCTGGAGCTAAACTTATATTCTACGATGTTAGAGGTGAAGATGTCAAAATACAGGTATCTAATAGCTTTACAAATGAACAGAAATTGAGTGCTTTTTCAAAGTAAGTGACTGAGATAAATAGTGCCAAAAAAACGACAACTTTTCTTAAACTATTCAATAAGTTAAGTTTCTATTTTCAAATTACGTTTTTTAGAAGATAAATGTAAATACTTTTTACTATGAATATGTTAAAGGTTATGGCGACTGCTAACGCGTATAAATCTGAAGCTGATTTTGCCACTGATACCGGTAAGCTGAGGCGAGGAGATATTATTGGTATAGTTGGGAACCCCGGTAGAACTAAGAAGGGAGAACTCTCCGTGATACCGAAACAGATAGAGTTGCTTGCTCCCTGTCTTCACATGCTTCCTCATCTACACTACGGGATCAAGGATAAGGAGACCAGGTACAGGCAGCGATACCTTGACCTTATCATCAACTCCGAGGTGAAGAGGAAGTTCCAGGTCCGAGCTCAGATTATCTCCTACATGAGACGGTTCTTCGACGAGATGGGTTTCCTTGAGATAGAAACTCCGATGATGAACATGATCCCCGGAGGAGCGACCGCTAAACCCTTCAGGACTCACCACAACGACCTAAACATGGATCTATATATGCGGGTAGCTCCTGAGTTATATCACAAGATGCTTGTGGTTGGAGGGATAGATCGGGTTTACGAGATCGGAAAGCAGTTTAGAAACGAAGGTATCGATATGACGCACAACCCTGAGTTCACTACCTGCGAGTTCTACATGGCCTATGCTGACTACAACGACTTGATAGAGATCACCGAGAAGCTTATGTCCGGGATGGTGAAGGCAATCTTTGGAACTTATTTGGTTGAATTCCATCCTGATGGTCCCGAGGGGGAAGCTAAAATGATTGATTTCACTCCTCCCTTCAAACGTCTCAGGGAACTAAACCTTCAATTAAAAACAATTCGAAATAGAAAAAAACCGCTCCGATATAAAGGAACCCGTGAAATGTAAGATTTTAAGAAGGAAATGGATTTTTTTAACAAATAAGATTAAAAGGAAAAATTTCATAAAGGTATTAATCGATTGACGGGGAGAACAAGATTAATGGATTGTTTTACTTATGTATAAAACTATTTTCCGCCTTTACATAATTCAATCTTTTAATTTTGTACTACATGCTAGGCAAAAATGTAGTGAACTGGCAAACCCTTTATCTGTAAAATATGAATCTTTAATTAGCTAGATCCAGATCCGGTTTTGGTTCCGCATCTTTTTCATGGTGGATCCAGGATCAGGATCCGCATCAAAATGAAACGGATCACGCTTAGGATCCGGATCTAAGGGAAAATTATCAACCAAAAACTGCAACAAAAAATCTTTTGCTCACTCAAATCTGAACTGCTAATAAGAGAGATTTTCAAGAATGTCCTTAACTATAAATGATTTATCAAGCTGTTGCATGAAAATAAGCGAAGAAAGAAAGAAGAATAATTCAAAAATTCTTCTTCTGTTAAAAAAAAAAATCAGTAGATCTTAAATAGATGTTCATGACCTTGATCCGATTCAGGATCCAGATCTGGATTTGGATCCGGATCCATTTTTTCCAGCTCGAATCCAGGATCCGGATCCACATCAAACGTAATTGGATCCTAAGCACTGTTTTTGGGATTGATTACATAAAGGTTTTGTTGGTACTAGAATGTTCCCCGACCTGGAGCGTATTCTTGAGTGTAAACTCCCCTCTCCGGAGAACCTTCATACCGAGGAGGCTAGACTAGCCCTAGACAAGTTAGTTTTTATTTATCTCTCAGTTTTCAATTCTGAATTTCTCCCCCGTCTTAAGCACAAATATTTTTGTTCTTGTATGTTTGCTAACACATTTTTGTTTTGTGTGTATAAGGACGTTTGTGCATTTACTTCATAACGTGACCTATAGTTTCAGCGCGGTGCGGTGAGATTAATCTACTGTAAAAAGATTGTTTAATGTACCAAATAATAACTTTTTATATAGATCTTACTTATATCTTGTTCAGGATCTGTGTCTCTAAAGGTGTTGAATGTCCTCCTCCAAGAACTGCGGCTAGACTTCTGGATAAACTTGTCGGAGACTTCCTAGAGGAGACCTGCATCAACCCAACCTTCATCACAGAGCACCCTCAGGTACCAACACTCTACACTCACAGGTCTTTAGTTCAGGTCCCATTATAGTGCTTAGGATCCGGATCCGCAAAAATATGCGGATTCACGGATCCGGACCCAACAAAACTGTATTAAACAACATCTTGCTCTCAAACTTAGAATTTGAACTGTTAAAAAGCGAGATTTTAAAATGTTCTCTGAATGGTTCAGTATTAATATAAAAATAAGCGGGGAGAAAAAGAAGAAAAATAATTTTTAAATTCTTGAAATGTTCATGACCTAGATCCATTTTTTCAGCCTAATCAAATGAAAGGGAATCTAAGCACTGGGTCCCACTCACAGGGTTATCCGAGTGTTTCCAAAAAGATATCATAGCAAAATATTACATCGTATCACTTTGTCCGCGGTAACAAATTATCTCTATTCCCAAGTTTTAAATGTTTCGATTCATAAAAATTTAAAACCTTATTCTTCATCATTCAATTATCTTGCCAAGCTTCCAAAGTAGTGAATGAAATCATGAATTTAATGTTAAGAACCGAGCAGGGTCATACCTTGAGGGTGGAGTGGGACTCAGGCGGTCGATTCTATGGTGTTTCTTTCGACCTACGCACATCCGCTATACTACACTTCTAACCTACGTACATACTCTATGCAACACTGACCTACTCGCACTCGGTTTGTCAGCTGCCAGATGACATATTTCCGCAGCTCCCGACCCCCTAGCCTGTCCTAGTCACGGCGTTCGGCGCAGAAATTAACTTAACCTAAACTAACCCTAAAATAATAGAAAATATACAGCAGTAGTAGGTCGGAAAGATAGCAAGTTAGAAGTTCGGTAGGGGGGATGTTGCGTATAGACGATGTAACACTACCCTCAATTTTCACAGATTTTATTGTCGCAAATATAGGACAGAAAGGAAATTTTCATGTGCCATAGATATGATAAAAATGTAAACAAAATGGCCGACCAGTTTCATAAACAAATTATGAATTACCAGAAATATCATAAAATATAAGCTAAATTAGCCAGAAATATAAGAATTTATATTTAGGTTATGTCTCCACTGGCCAAGTGGCACAGAGCCGAGAAGGGTTTAACTGAAAGGTATGAACTATATTTTATACCCCTAGGGAAAACATTATATTCCTTCTATATCCCGACTCAATTACTTTTATCAAACTCCATTAAATTCACGGCTGACGAGTGACGAATTTATTGTCCCGAATTGAAACCCAGGGGTGTATATTTCCAAAAAAAATCATCCCCCACTTTTTAGAAAACCATTTCCCCCTCCTAAAGTTACGTATGTTTTTCATGGTTTTTAGGCTGAATTGAGGTAGTTTAACCCTATCCCTGCTGGGGTACTTGAAAACCAGGATATGCGGGGGGGAGTTCAAGATTGGAAAATAAACCGGGTTTTCTTCAACAATAAACCAGCCCAGTGGGTTTTATAAAGCTTTTTTGGGTTTTCCATTTTAAAGTTGTTAAAACCTACTAAAGTTCATACTAATTCATAATAATAAGAATTTTAAGCAATAGGTGAACTTTATAGTTGTGAAAAAAAATGTTGTTGGCTGTTTTCATATATAAATACTTGCCAAATACAATAATATCTCACCTTCTTTATAGGGGAATTTTTTGTATTAAAGTTCTATGCAGGGGCGTAGTGGAGGATTTTATTTGTGCACCCCCTAACGGTTGATGTGCACCTTCATAAAAAAAACCCGCATTAAGAAAAAAAAATAAAGTTTAAAATCCATATTAATCTAAAAAATACAATCACCATCCATGTTTGATTAAAAAACTTCAATTTGAAACTTTGAACCGAAAGCAAATCCCTATAGTTATAATGCATGCACACTGCACAGTCAGACTTGCGAGAGACTACTCCATGCATGTATATCTAGTGATGTTGGTTCGTTTTTGAGGATTTTTGGACTTTTAAAGGTTCCACAAAAATGTATGAGAGACTGAAGTTTTCAATAATAATTGGAGACTACTGGAGACTACTGGAGGGTTCTGAATTCAGTGGAGAGAAAATTATTTCTACTGGAGAGCTTTTAAATTTTTACCGAAATATAAATTCTACCGGAGGGTTTTTTACTCCACTGGAGTACAAACTATTCATATCGGGGAGCCTTGGAATTTGAACCTAAATTGATAATTCCACCGGATCGAGGGTTTTTTAATTCATTGGAGGGATTAGATTGTGTAGAAAAACAGGTTTGAATTTTTCCCCAAAGTGATTCATATCTTACAAAAGCATTTTAGATGTATTTCTATACATTACTTGTCTGTCTTGGATTTTAGTTGTAAACAGGAAAATCTAAAAAAAAAATTATCTACATTTTGCAGGTTTGCAGATATATCAGTAACTAAAAGCTGAAATTATTACCCAGTAGTGTTTATAATAGCAATAGTTGAAAACCCGGTAAAATATAAATCACTATGGGGGATAATTCAAACCTTTTTAGTACTTACAGAACATTCCTCCAGTGAATTAAAAAACCCTCCAATAGAATTTTTGTCTTTGTAAAAACTCAAATCCTCCCCATTTTGAAATGCAATTTACTCCAGTGAAATAGAAAACCCTCCGGTAGAAAAATTTAAAAGCTCTCCAGTAGAAATAATTTTCTCTCTACTGGATTTAAAACCCTCCGGTACTCTCCAGTAGTATCCAATTATTAATGAAAACTTCAGTCTCTCCAATTGTATGACGTTTTACAAATTTCACAATTGTTAGTTCAAAACATTTTTTTTTTTACACTTTGTCAAATGTTGAGAGAAAATATGTGCTAACAAACAAACCAAAAACCAACCTAAACGAACGTCTTTTTTTTTGTTTCACGTAGGATATTAATATTGCAAAGTTTATTAAAGAATACGGAACTTTGAAATGTTTGAAGTTTTATTAAAAGTTTTAAAAACCGAACCAAAAGGATTAACAACCCTACATATGTCTCTAATGGTTAGGTTTGAGCAGCAGGCTAAGGATAAGGCTAGTGGGGATGATGAAGCAATGTTCCTTGATGAAAACTTCTGTACTGCACTAGAGTATGGGCTTCCACCAACCGGAGGATGGGGAATGGGGATAGACAGGTCAAATTTTAACCTAGGGGTCGAATAAACTATTTACAGAAAGCTACGATATATTTATGTATGTCATTGTTCTGTATGTCCTCCATGTGCGTCCCTTTATTAAGTGTCCAAACAACATTTCGTACTAAATAGTTCTTCCTAATTATTTTTATATCCGCACAATTGAAAGAGAATATTGATAATTGTTGCAAGATAATATTTTTAGTCCTTCATAAATAGAGGGTGTTTATCGTTGATTCAACTTTAGTTCTTGAATGCTCTGTCAGTAATTATAAATCTATTTCTGTCTGACCCAACTTTTGAGAGAATAAAATCCTTGCAATTGGTTCAATAATGTCAAATATTGCATTGTCTGTCTGAAGTTTACAAATTAATTTAAATCCTAGGGAAGAATTTAATTTTTGATTTAAAACCTTCCGAATAATGCCGGAACTCAATTGAGTATTAAAATTTAAATATTTATTTATGATCAGAATGTCCATGTTCCTGACCGACAGCAACAACATCAAGGAGGTTCTCTTCTTCCCTGCCATGAAACCCGAGGATAATAAACCCAAGGAGGACGAGAAACCAAAGGAGAACGGAGAAGCAAAGAGCTGAACCTGACTCGTTCAACATTAGATTTAAATATATTGTTGAATTAATCTCGTTTTTAAATTTTTTAAATTGTTTTTTATGTAAAAATGTTTGTTTGAGAGTTTACAGAGTCGGAGAGCTTTCTCATTACTTAAGAAATCTTCAGAGGTTGTACAGAGAATTTATTGCGATTAGAATCTGCAGCATTTATTCAATAATAAAGGTTTAAAAACCACCTACATCGACGGGATTTCTCGTGTCGGTGGGAAAAACATTGAGAAATTAGAATAGTAAAAATTGGGAAAGCTGCGTTATTTCAAATTCATCCTGGGGGCTTTCTCTTCGGTTTAAAATTTGAAATTTTTTAACCTGTATTTTATATTTAATTTTTTGATCTAAAAATTCTTAGTTTGACATATTTAAGGTCTACGGTAGAGGGATTAGACTCAATTTTTTTGTCTTGCAATATAAATTATATAAGGTGCTACTTGACTTTTCTTCAGTTTCTATTATTTGTAAATTTAAGAATTGAAGAAACCAATCTTCCAATATTTCTGGAAATAGTTTTTTTTTTTCAATTTTATCTCAATATGAAGAAAATAGCCTATCCCCTTCTTCTTACAATCTTTATCTAAAAAAAAATATTTTTATTAATACTTTTTTTTCAACTTTATTTAAGATAGATTTTACTGTTTGCTATTTGATGAATTTTTTTTCTGGCATTTTTATTAAAATCCTAATTTTATTCAAAAGAGAACAAACTTGTTTTTCTTCCTCATTCTTCTCAGTGATGAAAAAACTGCATCTCCATAAAATAAAAAAATGGAAAAATATTTTGTACTTAACCATCCGGGTAACAAAGATTTGTCACATAAAAAAAGGTTGTTGACTTTCGTGCTAAACACCTAAAATGACGTCACTGATTATAGAGGTGACAGTGACGTCATATTAGATTTTATCTATCTATCTTAGGAGACGACATTTTCCGTACACGGGAGCGCATCGAGAGTAACCAACCTTATTCCACAACCTTGGTCCCAAATCAAACTAGCTAAGCTGAGAGTGCACTCTTTTTACTTCTAATAATTGAATAGGATCCACGAACATAGTTGTATTTGTCCCTCTGAGCTTAGTTCTTCCAGGGGTCTTGATTTACTCCATTGTTTCCGTATATATCATATAGATAAACGATATCTAACTAAAAACTGAATCAAGATTAGTTTCTTGAGTGTAAACAAAATTTTCTAGATTTTTATATCCGAGAATATACAGAGGAAATATTGGTGAACAGGAGGAAATTCTACAAACTTATTATTAGAGATGCTTCTGTTAAGTATTGAAGTTTACCTAAACAGGATTATCAACTTAGAACATTCTTGGTTCCTCTCAACCATATGAAAGGTGTTGGGACATTGCATTTATGATAAAAACGGACATTTCATAGAACAAATTAAAGATCGGACAGGTCACAAATAGAGAAGTTTATTTCAGTGAAATAGAAGAGTTTTCATATCTCACGTCAAACTATAGTAAATTGAACGTAAGATTGAAATCTTTTATGTTTTCATGCATAACTTCTTTTATTGAAGAGCTATTGAGAAGGAATAAAACAGTTTTGATAAGTATGCAACTAAATATACAAAACTATAGGAGCTACAAAGTCACAAAGTTGCACCAGATATGTCGCGTGAATTTGACCTTCTGTCTAGGTCACTGTAAGATAAATAGATAAAGTTATTTATACGTGAAAATTTATCTTTATTGGATATTTTAGAAAAATTTTGATGAATAGGTAATTTTAATAACAGATACGAACTTTCAGACAGAAAATGTTTAGAGTTCAAGAGTTCAATAAAATATATGTTAAACTTGCAGTAAATCTGACAAGTTTACAAATTCTTAAATTTCTTATATTTTCGTAGACCTAACAGTAATGTTTTGTACAACTCTTAAAATTAATCTAGGAATCATTTTTTAAATGAACTAAAAAGTAAATAGTTATTAGTTCTTGTATAAACAAATCGATGGATTAAATAGAAGATTATTAATTCAAATATATAGTCTAACAATCCCAAATCTCAGCTCTCTCTTAATCTAATTACAGACGAGAACACACAAATTTATTGAACACATACTGAAAAAAAGCTATTATCCAATCAACATATATGTTAGCAGGTTCATTTTTAAGCAGATAGACTACATATCTATAAATACCATGATAATTTCATAGTAAATAATAATGTACATTCTGGACACTCCTATTTATGCTATAAATTATCATGTTGGGTTTGTACTACACATCAGTTTTAAAACAGGGTGATCACAATATTTTTGACATTTATTTGAGGACACCCTGTTCATGAAAGTTCTAAAAATGCTGAAATTTCATGAGGATTTTTTAAGTTTTCTATTGAAATGACTTTGATTATAATTGATGTAAAAACCATCAGTTAGAACATGCACGTTACAAAACTCGTATTAAGTATTATATAAATAGTGGAAAAAGTTTAAATTTATTTTTTAGTAAAGTGAGAATTTGAAGTAAAATTACCGAAGTTTTATTTTGAACTATAATAATATCATTAACACTTTGCGTGTATAAACTGTAAAATGTCGTTTATCTAGTACAAGCTGAACCCTGGATACAGAACCCTATATTCAAGGTTCAAACTATTCTTAATACTAGACCCGAAACTATTTCCTAGGTTTAGTTTGCAACTTGTCCAAAGATACACAAACCAAGAAAACCTGTATCCTGGAATGAGGAGATTGTATCCTTTGTATCCTGGACAAAAGAAACCTGTATCCTATGTATCATAGACTAAAGAACCCTGAATCCTAGAATAAGGAATCAGTATCCGATGTATCCTTGACTCAAGGAACCTGTATCCTGGAACAAGGATACAGTATCCTATGTATCCTGGACAAAAGAAACCTGTTTCCTAGAATAAAATCAGTATCCTATGTATCATGGACTGAAGAAACCTGAATCCTAGAAATAGGAATGAGTTTCTCATGTATCCTTGATTAAAAAAGCCTGTATCCCGGATTAGAGAATCTGGTTCAAAGAACTGTAAGTGTACAGTGTATCTAGATATAGGACGCTTGTGAAATATTGAAATGAAGCTGTTCCCTAGGGAGAGAACCTTATCTTGAGAAACAGGAAAATAGCATTTCCCAAAGTATGATTAGGTTTCATACAAAATTGTACTTGTAAATAAATTGGAAAAATATATAGGGTAAAAAGTAGAATGGGTGCGTATATTTACAAATCTTTTTAAATATTATTCCACGGGTTAAAATCTACATCATAAAATCTTGTTTTTTTTGGCCAGATTGTAAGGAGGAGAAGGGGGGGGGGATAAAATTAGTTGGCAAACATTAGGTTCACAGAATGATTAAAATGTACCAACATTCTTCTTGGAAAACATTTTTCATAAACTATAATGTATCCTGTGTACAAAACAAATATGTATACTGTTTACAAAACATGTATTTTCTTCACAAAAGATTATATTTTGATAAATTTCAGTTTTGAATAATTTTAACATGCTCTGCCCTCAAAATTCTTCTGAAAGACGAAATTTTGAATCAATGTTTATCATCATGACAATAAGGATCGCATCTATAGTAAATGTACTTTTTTAATCCCAGAAGTACTCCTTGAACATTAACCTATTGACAATAAACCTGGAGTACTTTCTGAATATAAACTTGCAAGTACTCAGTGTACACCTGGAGTACTTCTAGATTATAAACCTTGTAAATTCCTAGAGTGTAAACCTCTAGTTCTCCCAGAGTGTACACCTGTACTACTAGAGAATAAACCGCGAGTACTCCTATAGTATAAACCTCGAGTACTCCTAGATTATAAATCTCGAGTACTCCTAGATTGTACATCTGGATTACTCCACAATTGTACATCTGTAGTACTCCATAATTGTACACCTGGAGAAATGTTAGTACTTTTCTGAAGTACCCTTCCATTCCATAAACCCCAGAATTCTCCAGGTATAGGTTATGTATGGATTTGGTTGTCTACTGAGTACTGACTAGAATCTTAATTTAGAGACACAGATATACATTTGATTTAACACTGGCTAAACACAGGGTTTCGGGGATATTGAAAAAAATGGCCAACATTTGAGTATTATAATTTAAATTGAACTTTCTTCTTTGTTTTTAGTTTTTCATATTTATTTATGCTTGCGTTTATTGAATTGTTTTTTCGTTTATGAAAGTATTAAAATCTCGCTTGAATTCTATAGATGTTTGTATTACTGGAAAGTTTCAAATTTTATGAATTTGTGATGGAAAGTGATGTAAAGCTCTTCCGTAAATAAGCTAAAAAGTTGTCCCTCGGTTATTTTTCCGACCCTGAGATCTGCTTTCATATAATTTTCTTGGCATCAGAACCCGCCAGATCTAGGACACATGCATTGACTCATTTAGATACGTTTGCATGAATCCGGGCACCATATCATTACTAGGCCAGCCAAGGGACGAATTGTCAACAAGCTTCCACAGAGAGGAGGGATCAACATTTGTCACCAAATCAATGAGTTTCAAGATTTCTTGTAAAGAATTTTTATCTCGAATATCTCCTATCTTATCCAGGTATCCAGGACTTACTTCACTTAAACTTATGTATATATATACATTGTACATACATTGTACGTAATAATGGCAAGCTTTATATAATGTCTTTAGATATTTTTAAACGTTGAACATCTAACATAACTTATATATATATACACAGTGAGATCACTCTAACCGGCTTAAGGGGGAGGAGGGGTACTGAGATTCCTAATGCCTGGGGTTATCTGGACCAAGGTTTATGATTTTCTAGCTCTCATCGAAAAGATCCTTGGTGTGTTAACCCAATGTAAAGCTTGCTCATAGCAAGATATTGATCAATGATCATGTCTTGTTGCCCCTGGTTAAGATTGGTTTATGTCAGGTTGCCCCTGGTCACATTTGGTTAAGTTCTGGTTCTGGGATCTCCTGGCTTTGGTTGGGGGAGGCCTTGTTGCCCCTGGCCACAGTTGATGGAGGCTTGGATACCCCTGGCCACAGTTGGTGGATGTTTTATAATCCTCGAAGGGAGGTTCAGAGTTCCTGCAATCCTGTTAGAGAGAAATGAGAGAAAGAGGGTTCGAACTTTCAGAGAAGGAGAGCAATTTTTTTACTTTGAAACTGAAACATTCTCAGTCCATGGAAGAAGGTAGTAGAGGAGGATACGTTAAGGAAGGGATAACGATAGCTGCTACTAAAAGGTAAAGATGGATTAAAGCTTGAGAGATAAGGAATAGTATAGGACTGCAGCTAGCTAACACTAGACAGGAGGAGGAGGAGAAGGGTTGAACTAGAGTTTGTTAAAACTGAAACAAGGTTTGGAACGGCCGAGATATCCATTAGTTTAATCCTGGTGATTGCAGGGAACTTTCTTCAATGACACATACAGGGTATCTCGCTGAAAAAAAGAATAAATTATACACAATTAGTTAGTAGGCAATACATTAAGCGAAATGCCCTGAATCAACTAAAAAGGGAAAATGCTAAATAAATGTATAAAGTATAGACTTAAAGTGAATGAACAAAAATGGATGAAAATAAGATTTAAGATAATTGCATCAATTCAATTTTATTGCATGGTACATTTAAAAAATCGAGTACTTTAAGAGAAGATACAAGTAATTCTAAAACATAAAAGGAAAAAATAATAAGACGTTAATTTCTTAAACGTAATGACGTTAAAGAATTTCTATTTGCATTTTTGTTTTACATACTATATTGATTTAGAAATTTTAGGTATTTTTGTCTGTTTGTTTGTATGTCTGATCATAACTCATGAACCCCTTGACGGATTTGTCTAAAGTTTTGATTTCCTGGAAAAGCTGGGTTCCCCAGCTAGTGAGTTATGGTGTATGTTTACCATTTATTTTTGTGGTGAATAGCCTGACAGTGTGTAATGGATTAGATATATTTAGAAAATCTGAAACTCCAGTATGTCAAGTTTCTTCTACTTAATGTAAAGTTAGAAGATAATAAAGATCTAAATATATTTTTCTTCCATGTCACGATGAGCTTGAATTGAATTTGTTTCACATGAAACAAGAAAAATTTTACTTAAATGT
The DNA here is from genome assembly GCF_000591075.1 of Eurytemora carolleeae. Taxonomy (NCBI): domain Eukaryota; kingdom Metazoa; phylum Arthropoda; class Copepoda; order Calanoida; family Temoridae; genus Eurytemora; species Eurytemora carolleeae. Next base: position 375,578 of record NW_019396020.1, read on the forward strand.
AGGTTTCTAAAAAGTGGTAAAATTTAAATATATAAACTTCTTTAGTTCTTCAGTTTTCGAACTATTTAAAAAGAATTTGTTAAAAGGAGAGAAGGAGGGAATCAAAGAGGCCGAATTTAAAGAGTTTGAGTCTCGGCTTAAATTTGAAACTCGGCTCAAATACTGTTGGTTCCACTTAAAATTGTATTTAATGTTTTAAGATTTGAGCCTGCGTTCAATTCAAACCGGTTTTTGGTAAATTTGAGACGCGGCTCAAATTCATTAAATTCGGACTTAGGAGTTCTAGGAGAAGGAAAATGAAAATTTCCGGAATCTCACCGCTACAATACCCTCCCTCCCTATCTTCTTTTTATCAATATATACTAGATTAAAGATTATCTAAAATCCATTTTTCAATCCTTTTCTATTCATTTGTAAATTTATCATTAGTATGTTTCATGTCGTCTTCATTTTTAGCTCGACTCTTTATCACCCATCTTTAGCTTCATTTCTGCCATTTTTACTTTTCCCACAAATGACGTTTAGTAATCTTGCTAGAAATCAAAGCTTTAAAAGGTCCAGTACCCTGCAATTTTTTGTTCAAAAGATGATTTGTACCTCACTTTATATTTCTGATTGAATATTTGACTTTCAAATTCTACTTCCCATTTTACTAGTTAAAAAAATCTTTCTGTTTAAATTTCTAATTTTTTACAATCTATACATCCACTCTTTTCCTTGGATCGACTTTATCTTGATTTTATTTAATCCTCTCTTAACTCAATCCCTTCACTCAATCTTAATCCTGTTCTATTCAACACTTTATCTGGAAACCAGCTCTTCCATTTCTTCTTTAATTTAGTACATTAAAACATTGAATAAATTATTTCTATCTGAAGTTTAACTGAACTATGTTAAGAAGGAATATGATTAAATTAAACCAATTTATATGTTTAAACCCCACCACCATATGTTTTAACTAAATCAAGATTATAGCGGTAATTTCCTGGCAAATACTTCCAACTCCCCTGCCCCCCTTTTCAAATGATTAACATTAATGATTCTATCTATCTGACCTAACCTAACCNCTAAACTAATACTAATTTTTACATGTATATAAGCGTATAAAGAGTTTTAGCAAAGTAAAAGAGTCAGAATAAGTATCAAGGGTTTAAACAAGGTGTTGAGACAAAGTCTGTGCGTTATAAAGTAAAATTCCGGTTTTATTTACAATAAATCTACAAATCCAAAACGAAGAAAATTATTCACTTCTTCCTGGCCTCTTTCCAGGTATCCGAGTTGAGAGAAAAATGTCAGAATTCTAGAACTATTGTGCAGTGGTCAAACCTGTCTTCCTTACCAATAACTTAAAACTCATTTTTCTACTTCTTCTAATAATCTTAACTAAATCACAATCACGAATAAAACCATTTCTTTCAGAGATCTCTTATAAAACATCTGTCCTAATAGTATTACTTTTTTGGACTATTTCTTTATCTTCCCAATCTGTCCAGACTCCCCAGATATTAATTAATTAGTTTACAACTTTTGCCAATAATTAAGACCCGAGTCTTCTCACCTCTCATCCATCTTAAGAATTTTTCACATCTGATCTTCTTCCTTGGATTGAAGAGGAATGTTTGAAGGTTGAAGAGGTTCCTGGCTTCCGTCTCCATCTAGAGAACTCTCAGGGAGCATCTTGTTCTTCTCATCATCTTAATAAAGAATATTTAGTATATTGTTTGGAAGTTACAAAACGTATAGAATTTTTCTTAAACTCCAATAGCTTAGATCATATCTGGATTATATCGTGATAATTTTTTATTTCTGTGCAACGACGAAAAAAGGAAAAAAGTACTTCAAACACTTTTACATGATCATTAACATGACACAAAAGTTCGTTTTACAATTTGTCTCCTTGCATAAAAAGAAGTGTTCAAGTTGAGATGAAACACAATAAGCACCCAGCTCACTTGCTGTGCAGTGAAAAATTCTTGTTTGAATTTAATCTGCAGCATATGGTAATCATATGTTTAAAATGTTTAACTGGATACTTAGAATAACAATAAACTTGAAAGTTCGAAATTCTGACTTGTGCATAAACTAACAAAATAAATACTGTCAATAACGTCTTGAACCGAAGTTCGTGGGGGGGGGGGTCGAATTAAAATGAGTTTAGATTACCTGAGTTTGCCTCGATATCCTCTCCACCCTTGGATAAACAGCAGGGGCAGAGTCGGCGGAACAGAATACAGAGTCCATGACGAGCATCTGCACAGAGCAAGAAGTACAGAATAGGGTGGAGCATCGCGGGGGCGTAGACGGCCCACTTCATCACTCCTATGTAGGATTCTCCAAGGACCAGGAATTCACTGATGGGGAGAAACTCTCCATACTTCCAGTTGGTGAGGGCGTGGAAGATGTTGAACAGCTCAAACGGTGCGCGGGAGGCCTCAAAGAAGAGAATGAGGAATAGCGTAATGATGGAGAGCCAAAGATCGTACCTCCTGAGTTTCCGGGTGCAGCAAGCAGCAGACTGGACCAGCAGGGCACACCATGGGATAAACAGGAGAACCACGGGAACCACAAAGGTCAGGAGGAAGGAAGAGAAGTAGAAGAACAGAGATCCGTATTCATACTCTCCTCCTCGGTGCATGCACACCACGGCACCTTCCGGCCTTCCTGCAATAACATTCCTGTAGGGATCCTCCTCCCAGGGGCGGAGCTCGGTGTAGAACACCGTGGGAACGGCGAACACGGCGGAGAGAAGCCAGATGAGAGGAATGTAGAGGGTGTGAGACCAAGGTCGGATAACGTCTTCAGAAAAGTTCCACTTGCAGTTTTCAGCAAACAGGTGGAAGGAGAGGAAGAGCGCGGTTAGCGGGAGGAAAAACAGGAAACAGTAGTAGAAATATCTAAAACAGGAAACAGTAGTAGAAATATCTAAAACAGGAAACAGTAGTAGAAATATCTAAAACAAAAAAGGTAAAATCTGAGTGAATAGTGCTTTTGACCCCGCCTCTCCTAATTTTGTTTGCTAACCTCGCGTATCTATCTGTATTAACCTAACCTGACCTGGAATTGTTAAATCGCACGAGGTTGCCAAATAATGTTATGAGTGGCGGGGGCCAGCAGAAATAGGAAAGGCAGAAGGCAGATACTTTTTATTTATTTGCTTCAATTCAGAAAATAAATAGATTAATCTTAAAAGAAGTAAAAAGTGTTAAACTGGCAATTTAAGAGAAGAAGGATCAGGAAAGTAGATTTTTCATTTTTTGAAGTGTTTAAAGAAACCTAGAGATTGAAATATTGGAGAGAATTGGATTAGGTGGGAGAGAATTCGATTTGTTTGGAGAGAATTCGTGTTAGTTTGGAGAGAATTGAATTATTTTCGGGAGAATTGGATTAGTTAGAAGGGACTTGGATTAGTTTTGGGAAAATTAGGTTAGTTTAGAGAAAATTGGATTAGGTTGGAAAGAATTGAATTTGTTTGGAGAGAATTGGATTAGTTTGGAAAAAATTGGATTAGTTTGGAGAGAATTGGATTAGTTTGGAGAGAATTGGATTAGTTTAAAGAGAATTGGATTAGTTTGGAAAAAATTGGATTAGTTTGGAGAGAATTGGATTAGTTTGGAAAGCATTGGATTAGTTTGGAAAGAATTGGATTAGTTTAAGAAGAATTAGATTAGTTTGGAGAGAATTGAATTAGTTTGGAGAGAAATGGATTAGTTTAGAGAGTATTTGATTAGTTTGGAGAGAATTGGATTAGTTTAGAGAAAATTGGATTATGTTGGAGAAAATTGGATTATGTTGGAAAGAATTGAATTAGTTTGGAGATAGTTGGATTAGTTTGGAAAGAATTGGATTGGTTTGGAAAAAATTGGATTAGTTTAGAGAGAATTGGATTAGTTTAGAGAAAATTGGATTAGGTTAGAGAAAATTGGATTATGTTGGAAAGATTTGAATTAGTTTGGAGATAGTTGGATTAGTTTGGAAAGAATTGGATTAGTTTGGAAAAAATCGGATTAGTTTGGAAATAATTGGATTAGTTTGGAGAGAATTGGATTAGTTTGGAGAGAATTGGATTAGTTTGGAAAAAATTGGATTAGTTTGGAGAGAATTGAATTAGTTTGGAGAGAAATGGATTAGTTTAGTCAGTATTGGATAAGTTTGGAGAGAATTGGATTAGTTTAGAGAAAATTGGATTAGGTTGGAGAAAATTGGATTATGTTGGAAAGAATTGAATTAGTTTGGAAAGAATTGGATTAGGTGGGAGAATTGAATTAGTTGAGAGTGAATTAGATAAGGAAGGAAGTGAACAAAAATAAATTTTTTCTCCGAATTTTATTCTATTTGAATATCTGAAAGATAAGAGATGAAGGAAACAGGATTTGAAAAGAAAAGTGAACTCTTTTCCATGATAAAGGCGGAGAAATGAAAACTCAAATCTAAACTGTCTGCAAAATATTTTCATTTTTTCTTTTTATGCAAAATATGCAACGATTCATTCTGTTTTTGTTGCGGAGAGTAATTTATCAATTAGAGCATAAATAGAAAATGTCAGGCAGCTCATGTTCACAGGCTTTCTTGCTTTTAATCAGAATCATTTTACTTAAATTCATCGGAGATGCTCTGAAATTTCCGCCTTTTAAATCCAAAAATCTCGCAAAGAAATTGAGTTTTTGACAAAAACTCAGATTTTCTTATCTATATCTTTAATCTATATCTCTGGTACCCAATGTCCTTATAGACACTAGATTTATAATTAATCCAAGTTTGAAATATGAAAGGTTTTCACCATCAGGTTGCAAAGATACAAGAGTTAAAAAATTTGTGTTTAAGGCAAAGACTCAATTCCCTTGACACTCTCCCCCTTCCAACCCCTCCGTTAACGTCATATCGAGAAACAGTTTACAGTTTAGTAAAATGAATGGTCCAGATAATTAATAGATAATTAATCTTAATCAGTTAATAAATTGTTGTTGATTAAAAAGGTTAATTTGCAGACGAGTCAACTCATCAATCATACCTCACAACCTCACAGAAAATGTCCCCTTCCCCTAATTTTGACAAACTATTATTGATCTTTTTAACATTACTTATATTTTTTATTCAATTGTACAAGCTAACTAATTTATCATTTAGCAACAATATTTGGGAGTTATTTTGGCCCAGCGGTGTTAAATATCTGTGAAATATTTGGGAGTTATTTTGGCCAAGCGGTGTTAAATATCTGTGAAATATTTAGTAGTTATTTTGGCCCAGCGGTAATTACTCGCCGCAAACTCTAATTTTCTTATCCTGAAATCGTTGCAACCTGATGATCAGGTTATTTTACCTGAAGCAGATACAGTACTCAAGGCCGAGGTTCCAGGTTAGATGAATGATCTCTGAGTCGAGGGTGAAGGGTATACACAACCCTGCCACCAGGATATCCCGTACACTCAGGTTCAATAGTAGATAGTGACCGGTATTCCTGCTCCGTCTAAATATTTTAACATTTTTATCATTTTTAAATCTCTCCGGATATTTTTACTTTGCATGAACCATTTATATTTAGTTATTTATGTTTTCAGGTTTGTTCGTTTTTTATTATTTTCTTTTCTAAATCAGAATTGAACTATGTTTAAAGTTTCTTAAGTTCAAATATTTAAATGAATTTGTTTATATTACAACTGTTGAAAGTGAAGACTGTTTACGGATAAGTTTGGGGCTCCAGAGAGATCAGGTTCTATCCCCGAGGAACTCAGGGTATAAAAACCATTACTCTATCCTTATACACTAATCTGATGCTTTCAACCTCCCCCAGCCATCTACTCTATATTCTATATACTAGATTATAAAGTATTTCTGGTATTTATGTTATAGATTAGTCCTGTAACATACATCTATTCTATATATCAGGAAAAAATAGTTATATGCTAGTCTAGATATAATAAGAAAAGTATAAAATTGGGGTTCTGATATCTACAGATGTATGATCAGCTAAAAAGAAGATACAAGTCAGAGAAAAAATTCACTATCCTTTCCAAAATTTTGTTAAAAAATTTTAATTTAAGAATAAGTTGTAAATAAAAAATTTGTTTTTAGATAGATACACAGTTTAATAAAGATAATAATTTTTTACATATTTAAATACTTTAACCTTTCATTTCATTAGGTTCAAGTTTATTGGGCTCATCATTTTATTTTTTAAGACAAGTTTGAGACAAGCATAGCGCAGCCTTACACATTAAAATTAACTTCGAAAAATTTGGAAGATATGAAACATAGTGGGGCCAACTGTGAAACATGTAGACGACTGTTTGACTGAAGTTTTTATTCTAAATAGTCCAATAAACACAAAACACAGCAATTGTGCAGTGTACACAGACCCATTTAACTGAAAAACTTAATTTTCTATTATTATTATTATAACTATTACTTCCAAACAACATCACATTACACATCAAGATTCCTAAAAGGAATTGAGTTTCTGCCACAAACTCTGATTTTCTAATTTCTATATTTTTGCAACTTGATGCTGTAGACCTCTGATATTAGATTAGATTAAATTGTCTGAGTTTAAAATATAAAAGGTTTACTCCATCAAGTTGCAAAGATAGAGGGATTAGAAAATTTGAGCTTGTGGCAAAACTCAATTCATTTGATCTTCTTATTCCAGACAGCTATATGGGTCCCACTATACATATATATAAAGTAGATTTTATGAGCTGAGTACTCACCTAGTGCACAGGGATGAAATGATAAAGAGAAGGTTGCCGAGAACTGCAATCACAATGGTGACAACATACAGAGTTATCCAACCCCACTTATTCTCATCTCCCAGTATATATCCATCACTTGTTCCGATCTAATAAAGAAAAAATTATTTTAAAGCTAAAAGATATTGAGTCTTTTCCATAAACTCGAATTTTCTTATATTTTTATATTTTTCATCCTGAAGTTGTAAACCTTAGATTTGTCAAAAGAATTGAGTTTTGGCCTGAAAAATTGAAATAGCAAAAATGTACACCATGAGGTTGCTAAGATATAGGGATAAGAAAATTCAAACTTCTTTGTGGCAAAAACTCAATTTCTTTAGATGATTTGATCTAACAGAATTCATAGTTTCAAATATCTAAAGTTTTTGACGTTGGTTTGCAAAGATATAGGGATTAGAAAATCACATTTTGTGGCAAAGACTCAATTTCTCTAAAAGTTTAATTCTGTAAACATTAAAAAATATCCTAATCCCATTATATCCGGAGCTTGTCGGAATTGATTAGTTTTACAATAATTTCTCCAGGTAAGAACATCTATTATTCAAACCTAACATACTTCTTTTTCATTATATTATACAATATTTCACAGGGAATAAATGTTTATAAGGAGAATAGTATTTAATGTTTGTAAAGAGAATAATATTTAACTTTCAAATTAAAACATGTTATAATTTTTAAACAAAAAATTTAAAACAAGAAGATTTTTAAAACTTGAAAGCTAAGGAGCATGATTGAATATTGTGAAGGGAGTGTTCGCGAAAAGTAAAAGGGGGTTTAGGCTTACTGTGAAAAAAGTGTTTTTAATTGCTACTAATCTTACTTCTATCTGTTTCGTCTATAAGGAGAAAATTGTTAAAAACGACTCATACCGAAGAACGCAACGTCCATACAAATTCAGGAAGTTGCAACATTCAACTCGGATCGTAAAAATTAATTTAATTCCAAACAAATCATTCAGATATTACAAACAATAGTCATTGGACGCATTCGTATATAGTTAATATTTCATAATAGTTTTGATTCTGTTTTTTAAATAATATTTCGCTAGCGCTGGTTTTTCGAACATTCCTGGAAAATATGAAAATGTCTTCTTCATTATTTAAAATCCTCGAAACAGGAATAAATGCTTTCAAAAGTAAATATCAGATTATAAAAAATAAAAAATAAATAGTATGAAATATCAATTATATACGAATGCGTCGAAAAATTATCGATGATTATTGGTTTTAATATATGAATGTTTTGTTTGGAATTAAATAGATTTTTTACGATCCGAGTTAAATATTGCAACTTTCTGAATTTGTATGGACGCTACATTCTTCAGCATGAGTCGTTTTTAACAATTTTCTCCTTATAGATAGAAGTAAGATTAGTAGCAATCAAAAGTGCTTATTTTTCGCCATTAGCCTATACCCCCTTTAATTTTTCGCAAACACTCTCTTTAAAGCTTTGAAGTTATAATAATTTTGAATCAGCTAGGTCTATGAAATGTGAATTTTAAAATGTCAGAGAATTCTTCATAATACATTTTTTATCTATAGAGTAAAGTGACTCAGTCATGCAAGAAATCATTTTGAAAATATTTAGCTAAGTACAATTAAGTAAATTTCTTTATATTTCAACAGTTTAGAGCTGGTAAAAATCCCATGTAAAGACATCTGCGAAATATGGTAAAATATTGAAATTTTTTAATCTAAATAAATGTGAAAGGTTTTAAATTTCCTTCTGGATGGAAATGTGTTGAAATATTTATGTTTAATTTAATTTAAATACATTCAATTAAAACCACCCCTTTTCCCGTAACTTTAATGTTCAGTACTTGAATAAAGGTTTCTAAGTTGCCACTTTATTGCAGTACACTTCATAGCAGTACACTTTGAGCCAAGTGGGTTATTTGGAACGCACCTAACAATTTTCAACCTGAAGCTAGAACTTTCGTATTGTGAACCTCGGGATCAACCATTGATCTCCATACTATGCCGATCTACGGATTAATTTAATTTCTTTTAGATTTCCCATGGCGAGCATACCCCGGAGGAATAACTTTAATTGAGGGATCAAGCATTTATCCTCAAATTTAAAAGTGAATACATTGGATATCGGGATCAAGTATTTAAAGATTAACGTCACTCTAGACAGATTAGAATAAAATTCAACTTACGATGCTGACACTTGAATCTGTAGCTGAGTCTACGAAATCTGTCTTCATGGAGCTATTTTCGATTATTTTCTGAAAATCCATATCCAGGCTTGCAGGAACTGCAGAGCTCAGAGATGAGTCCTAATTCAATCAATCCATCAATTAATATGTTAATAAATGTTTGGATTATTGCTCTGCTAAGCTCTAATAATAAGACTAAATATTAAGATTAGGGAGACGAGAAGGGAGGGGGGGGGGGGTATACAGGGGTTACACAAAATAATGCGCATTTATAATAATTAGATTTGTATCAAAGTTTACCTCGTAATCGTATTCTGTCTGGTCCATTTCTTCAGGATTCGACATTTTGGAACTTTGAAATCTTCACGTCACGTCACCTTAAAATATGTTTTCATTAATTTAATACAGAAAATATCTTAATAGTTTAGTATTTCATAAAAGTATAAAATATAGTACAGTTTACATTATATAACTTTATAATTCGACAAGGATTGCCAATTTCTATACTTTTCCACCAGTGCAATGATAATCCAGTACTGTATGTATATTATATATAGCGGGACAGTGTAAACAGTGAATTATTTTAAAGTTAGATACATCAAAGAACCGACGGAAACTTGTTGACTTATTGATAAAATATGTTCACTAAACTGTCAATGTATATATATACATATTTTATAATTACATCCATACTTTTTTAGTTTTAATGTAATTCAATCATGTATAATGAATGTAAGAACTCAGTGTTTATATTTTTTCCTCTCATTTGTTCCTTAATTCAAATAAACAAGCGCACCGTCTCAACTATATACAACGTGTAGATCTTGTAATTAGTGCAATATGTAGGAGTAAAAATAAGTAAAATTGAGTGTAAAGAAAGAAGAATAATGATTTAAACCACATCGTGATTTAACGACATTTTACAAATTCCAACGTCTATTTCGCTCTCCACATATATATTTAGTACACTTAACTCACAGTCAACGGGAGTTATTTTGGCCCAGCGGTGTTAAATATCTGTGAAATATTTGGGAGTTATTTTGGCCCAGCGGTGTTAACTATCTGTGAAATATTTGGGAGTTATTTTGGCCCAGCGGTGTTAAAAAATTTGAATTTCCCGGGAAAATCTGAACCAATCAGAGAAAAGGATTTACGGAGAATATTACATAACCATCGCTAATCAGCTGTTATTACGTAACTGAAAACAAAACATACAACCGTTTTTTGGGTTTACATCCAGAAATTAATTTATCTAAAACGTGAAATTTCTTTAACAAGGTTTTCATTTTTAAATAAATCGTAAAATTGAATGCCGCTTCCTCAACTGCAACTGAATGATGATTGAATAATAGACAAATAGGGAAAATGCAGGATTTCTAGATAATTTAAACCTGTGTTTAAATTTTAACTCGTCGATTTCGGCGAGTTAAATATTTAACCACAGGGTTAAATATTTAACCTCACGGTTAAAGTTCAGGTTTAAATTAAGTCAGAAGTGGCATTTAACCATGAACTTAAAATTTAAGTCAAAACTTTTCGTTCTTTAGTTTTGGACTCTGTTTAAAAGAAGAAAAAGGTTTAAATCTATTTTTTAAAGTTAAAAAAAAAAAACTCTACTTACTCCCTTTAAATATTATCAAAATCTGAACATTGAAAGGTATATTTATTATTATAAAGTAGAACTTTCCTTTAAAAAAAATTATTTAGAAATATGCAATTTTTTAAATGGCCGCAAATGGGATAAAAAATATACCTGCTAAAGATATGAATTTGTAAAGAAAGGGGAACATTGTAAGACGAGGGGGCCGCGTCGGGGAGAAATTTATAGATTAATCTTCTGCGTAATATGAAGTAAATACAATATATATGATACTCAATATATGTAATAATATTTTTAAGTATACGCATTTAATATAATATAAAAAGAACGTTACTGCATACTTGATTTAAGGATAATACACCGACAATAAAAAAACAGGCAAATGAAAATGTTAAGAGAAATTGGCAAACACATGTAATTAACGATACAATGTTTTTTTTGCTTTTTACTTTTCCGGTTCCATAGTAATTACTTTAACACAAAAAAAACAAGATGTAAGAATTCTTCAAAGAACGTTACTTTTCATTTCTAACAGTTTATTACTTTGTTGGAACAATGGAATTGATTACTCGTCTCCAACTCAAATTTCTTAATCTTTTAATCTTTGTAACCTGGTATGGTAGACATTGATATACCAAACAATTAGTTCTGCTAGGATTATAATTGAAGCTTAACCATCTGATTAAAAAGCTCACGTGATTACAAAAATTTTTTTTTTCAATTCTGAAGTTATGATGATATTAACATATATCTATAAATAAACTTGAGGAAAGATTGTTTATATAAAAGAAATATTTATCTAAAGAAAATGATAATAAACGATATATTATTCTAATTGATCCATCTGTATGGCTCTAAGATTGATCTTGTCAAAAAAAAATTTCATGTGAGAATGAATATGTATATTGTATATAGTATATAGTGTATAATGTATAATGTGTAAATACTATGAACCACGTTAGTATCAATTAAACTTCTATAATATTCCCCCGGTATAGTCAGTAGTCACATATCGGTATGCTAAATCCCCATAAGCAACTTCCCCCCCCCCCTCTATCATTTCCCCAGTCTGTCCTACACAGAAATGAATATGACCCCCTTCCTTTCTAAACTAACAGTTTACTTTTAATGTTAACTATACATTCACTGGTCTCCGTCCCAACAGTTAATTTAAAACATTAATTTACAAGTTTCAATTCTTTAATATTTAAGATTGGTTAACTTAATTTAACCACATAATTTAAGCAAAACCCCACAAAATGCGAGCCTACGAATGATTTTAGGTACTTTTGCAGTATTTTTTTAGAAAGATGCTATCAATAGACATTGATTTATTTCTATATAGATTTTTTGTCATCGTCTTAAATACTTTTTAATTGATCAAATAATTTTAAGGAAGTATACAAATGTTAACAGCATGATCTATTTACATAAAGCTTTAATTTCATGTTTGTCCGCTATTTTGAGTTTACTTTTTCATGAGGGGACACACATTAAATATATATTGCTTTGGGAAAAATGTGTTTGAACTCTAAACTTTACGAGGAAACAAAGTTAAGAATGACCAGATAATCCTTTAGTTGTTATACGGACACTTCGCTTATAATCAATAGTTTAACCAAACCAAACAATTACAATATACAATACACATTACACAGGAATAATATATCTTTAAATTACAATATACAATACACACTACACAGGAATAGTATATCTTTAAAAATAGAAAGTTTGCCCTTTCCTTTACAAAAAGAAATAAAGTCTATGCTACAAACTAAGATTTTCTGATCCCTATATACCTAAGTTGAAATATCAAAGGTTTACATCATAAGATATATGGATTAGAAAACCAGGGTTTGTGGCTAAGACTCAATTCCCTTTTTCAATAAAATGATAATTTTTACCAACATTTAATCTCTTGTCTGTATATTAACTCCCGGAAGTATGACAAAAACCGAGATTAAAAGTGACAAGTATAAATCGATGAAATATCTTAAAACCCGGGATTTCTGTTCTTTTCTCAACCCAGCGCCCCGATATAAAGTCTAGAAAAAGATGATTATCCATTAAAATAATATTTATTTGTTTCTGCTTGGTTGGCTTTTATTTCAGACATAACAATAATAATAATAATCATCATTCATGGTTTTAAAAGGAGTGGTTGGGGTTTATGAAAACGGAATTAAAAAGTTTAACCACGACCTAATAATTTAAAAAGTACTTTAATAATTTTTTAATGGTTTTAGTGAAACGTCATAGTTTTTTCTCGCATTTTCTTACTTTTCCCGAAAACTAAATATTAAACTGACCGAATTAAAAAATTCCTGGTCAACACTTATTTTAAATCATGATAAGTCCTGACCTAAACTCACTCTTCAAAACTTACTGATTTAGTCCTCTTATTTTTTTCTTTACGTTTTCACTTAAAATTATAATTTTCCCTTACTATATCTGCTAACAGTCCGCAAGTACACATATATATAAAATCTAATCTTTTATTAGAATTAATTTCACTAACTGCATGATACAGGTTGATTAAACTTAAATTTTATCAGATTAATATAAAACCTGGAACTAACTAATTGCTTTAATATGCCTGGTTACAACGGTAGAAAGCAACCAAAGTTACGAACAAGAAAAGCGTATATTTTCTTCCTTGTAACCGTTGGCGTTTATTTTCAAAACTGATGGCGATGAGAACATATATAGGATTTAAAGATATCAGAAAGGGTTAAGTGTATCCTGAAGATTATTTAGCAGGAAGGGTTGTATCCTAGTGAATATTATCAGTAAGGGTTGTATACTTAAGAATATGTTAGGAATGGTTCAGTTCAGTGTATCCCAGAGTAGGTTTAGTTAATTCCTAAGAAGGTTTAGTGCATTCTAGAGAAGGTTTAGTGTAGCCTAGAGGACGTTTAGTATATCCCAGAGAAGGTTTAGTTTATCCCTGAAAAAAATTAGTGTATCCTAGAGGATGTTTAGTGTATTCCAGAGAAGGTTAAGTTTATCCCGGAGAAAGTTTAGTTTATCCCAGAGAAGGTTTAGTTTATCCCAGAGAAAGTTTAGTATATCCTAGAGGATGTTTAGTGTATCCCAGAGAAGGTTGAGTGTAAACTTTTCATGATAAAAACGGAGGACGGATTCTATCGGAGAGAGAGAAAGACAAGAAACCCTCAAGCAGAGAATTCAAATTCATTTAAAATTCTCTTTACTGCCGTACTTCCAAACGTTTTGAAGAAAACCGTCCAAATGCAAGCATAGACGAATTCTTACTGTAGACAATCCTAGATTTAGATGGTAATAACTGGTAAAATAAATGGATCCATGCTTTTTGTTTTGTAAACATATTACATATATACATAGATAATGATTGGATTAAGAGTGCAGATAATAAATGATCCTGTTATAATATCATTATTCATAGTTAGATAATAGATTTATACTGGCACTGAGCAATAGACTATCCTATCAGTAGAAAACTCACTGTGAGGTTTAAGATTCGGATCACGATACTTGAATAGATACAAGGAAAAGGAGGAATACAAACCTGGGACGTATAAAACGAGAACATCAACTAATTTATAATCTAGAATCTTAATTCAAATGATAGTTTTGAACCTCAACCTCACTTTTTAATCATAGAAATAAAACCTCTTCATAAATCTTAGATTCTAATTTAAAACCTTCTCCATAAATCCTTGATTTTAAACTAAAACCACTTTCATAAATCCTAAATTCTAATCTAAAACCTCCTTCATAAATCCTAGATTCTAATCTAAAACCTTCTTCATAAATCCTAAATTCTAATCTAAAACCTCGTTCATAAATCCTAGATTCTAATTTAAAACCTTCTCCATAAATTCTAGATTTTAAACTAAAACCTCTTCAGAAATCTTGAATTCTAATATAAAACCTCCTTCATAAATCATAGATTCTAATATAAAACCATTTCATAAATCCTAGATTTTATCCTTAAGCCTTCTTCATACATCCTAGATTCTAATCTAAAACCTCCTTTGTAATTCCTAGATTCTAAACTAAAACCTCCTTCATAATTCCTAGATTCTAATCTAAAACCTCCTTCATAGATCATAGATTCTAATATAAAACCATCTTCATAAATCCTAGATTCTATCCTTAAACCTTCTTCATACATCCTAGATTCTAATCTAAAACCTCCTTTGTAATTCCTAGATTCTAAACTAAAACCTCCTTCATAATTCCTAGATTTTAATCTAAAACCTCATTAATAAATCCTAGATTCTAATCTAAAACCATCTTCACAAATCCTAGATTTTATCCTTAAACCTCCTTCATAGATCCTAGATTCCAATCTAAAACCTCTTTGTAAATCCTAGATTCTAATCTAAAACCTCATTCATAAATCCTAGATTCTTAACTAAAACCTCCATTATAAATCCTAGATTCTAATCTTAAACCTCCTTTGTAAATCCTAGATTCTAATCTAAAACCTCCTTCATAATTCCTAGATTCATCAGAAACGTCATATGAACTTAAAATTCATTTATTTTCCTAGAACCTTGATACGTAATTTATATGTATACATAAATAAAACTATAAAGCAATAATCAGAGCAGTTTCTCAGTTTTCATATTTATTAATACAAATTATTTCGGATTGCTCCTCTTCAGTTAATAAACATGGTTAAATCAAATCTATTTATCCTTTTTTACTCTACCCTCATGTAATAAATAAGAAGAAAACAGAATAAATAAATAATAAAGGACAAGGAACTATATCGATCCAGGGGATTTTTACATTTGATAATTAACAATCATGTCGGTAGAGTATTGATCTTTTTTATTATTTCCCCCTAAATCGACCATCCCCCCCCCCCCCCTCCCCTGGCAGTATTTGGTCTGGGGAAATCTAAGGAAGGGAATTTAAACAATAAATTGTTGAAGGGAATGGGGTTGGAGACAGATCAAGCATTACGACACATCTTTAATCCCAACAGGTTTGTCTGTGGCAAAGACTCAACTCCTTTCTACAGTTTTTAGCTTTTCCTATATATTCTGTAGACGGTTTAAGACTGCTTTTAATGAGCTTTGAAGTTAACTTGAACTCAGCTTTAAAACCTACTTCAGCTTAGCTTTAAGATTATCTTGAACTCAAGACTTTGAAACCTACTTCAGTTCAGTTTTACTTCTCTGGAAATAAATATAAAGATATATGTATAGAATACATGAAAATACCTTTTACATGGATTAAAATAAAACTAGTTACAACGAAAAATACTTGGAATTCGTGGAAAAGGCGGATATAAATCTATTATTTAGTATTCATGGAATACTATATGATAAGTAGAATAATTCTAAGCACAGGAAAAATATTTAATTTAAAGACCAAACAGACATATGATACATAAAATATCAACTACTGATATTTATTATATATTAAATATAAATATCTCTGCATATATCAGGAACACAGGTAATGAATAATAACCCGTCAAATCATTTCCCCTTCTAAGTATTTCTCACATTAGACAATAATTAAAAATCAATCATCATAAATAATTCATGCAGATTGCAGACATTTTTTTATTTTCTCTTTAATTTGAAGTATAAAAGGACGTACACATTTTCATTTTGAATTTATATAATTTATTTTAAGACGATTCAACTGGGTATGGCTCGGCGCTTCTTAAAGTACTCAGAGATACAGGGTGAGAGAGAAAATGGCAAACTAGAGAAACTTTAGCCAGGGGTGTATATCCCCAGCATACACCCTGCATACAAATGGAAAAGAAATAAACGAAACTACAAGAAACATTGGAGGCCTGCATTAATCTTTTAACGCTGTATTAACCTGGAGAATGGAGGTTTTTTACCTAGCTGGATCCAGATTTTGCTACTGGCAGCTTTAGATATACTCCTTAAGAACAAGCCTGGTTAGCTGTTATTAAGTATCCGAACTCATTGGAAAGACATTAATTCTTTCGATTGAACCTGTTTCTATGTATAAGCATCAAGGGAAAAGATTGCTGTAGACGAGGCCGTATTCTGAAGCACTGTGTCCGAGATGAACTTACAAGAATCAAGAATTCTTTTGCTTAAAATACCCACTCCTAGCCTAACCTTTCTTATCCCATTTGTCATTATTAAGGTGGAATTCTGACAATGGGCATCCTCAGAATTTTCAGTGACTTTTATTTTTTCAACCTGTAAGAATATTGAAGATAATTGTTTTTGAAGCTAACCTTCAACAGTTGTTGAGTCAGACATTCCTGGATCAGAAAACAATACTGAAAACTGAAAATACATCTGATATCTACTCACATACAGTAACTTTCTATTATACTTAATTTGATATTTCTGGCACCAAGATATCAAAGTAAAGAATAGTATGAAAAAGAAAATTGCTAAAAAGAGAGCTGCAGCTCTGGGAAATATCACAATATTAGGGAGAAACAAAAGCAGAAATATGTGTCAAAACGTATATCTCCTTTGTCTACAAGGGATTAGAATGCGTAGATCTACAAAAGAGGAACAGAAAACAGATGTATGGTCAGATAAAAACAAGATATAACACTCGGAGAAAAAAATTCACTGCTCTTTTTTTAAATTTTGTATTAAAAAAATTTATTTTAAAATATGTTGTTAAAAAATTTCAAAGGCAATTCTTGTTTTTAGAAGTCAATTATTTTACGTATTCGTGGTTAAGTTTATGGATCTGTTTGTATCAGATTCAGGGTTGATAATCTGTCTATTCATCTCTAAATATTGACACATCACTTAAAAGATTAAACAGATTAAAATAGACGAGGAACAACACAGAATTAAAATCCTCATTGAAATATCACTGTTGTAATCAGTTTGATATTGATTATTTTCTGTGCTATAATCCCTGTGTGATAATCGTACCAGGATACAGACGGAAGCTGAGAAAAGCCGGAGCTGAGACGAGTTTGCAGGATCGATAATCCTAGTAAGGTTGGGAAACTAAGGAAACATAATTCAATGCTCAGGATAACAAACAGAAAACAAACATAAAGGATTTGATTTTTTGCCACAAACTCTGCTTTTCTAAACCTATATCTTTGGATTCCAATGTCGTAGACCTTATATATTTCAAACTGTGAATTCTGTTAGATGAAATAATATAAGTTTGAAATATTAAAGATTTACGACATTGGGTTTTAAAGATATAGGGATTATAAATTCCGAGTTTGTGGCAAAGACTCAATTCCTTTCCACTTTACTTTAAGACTGGGTGGGTGACATTGTGCGATTATAAAAAAATGTTATAGGCCGAATTTAAAGAATTTGAGCCGCGGTTTAAAATTTAGCCGCGGCTCAAATTTTGTTGGTTCCACTTAAAATTTTCACGATTTAAGCCGGCGCTCAATTGAAACCGGTTTTTGGGGGATTTTAGACACGGCGTAAATTCATAAAATTCGGACATTGAAGTGTAAAACTATAAGAGTGGTGGGGGCCGGGGGGGGGGGGCTAATCACTCACTCTCATAAAATACCGAATAAAGGAACTGAACACTTGTCACAAACTCTATCATTCTAATATTAATATCTTGAGTACCTGATGCAATTACACCGTGAAATTCAAATTATAGCTTGTGTTGAAGTATAAAATATAAAAGGTTTTCATCATCAGATTGAAAAGTGAAAAGGATTTGAAAATTAAAGTTTGTGGTAATTAATCAGTTCTTTTCATACTTAACAATAAAAAATAATCATATTTAGTTAATAAGAAAAAAAGTTAAGCATTCTCCTCTTGATGTATGACAGTTATTTTTTAGATTTAACTTATATGCAGAATACTATATTTACATTACATAATTTCTCGATTCCGGCATATTTAGAATAAGAATAGTTCACAACATGGATAAGGTAATGGAATATATTTGTTATTTACTCTTGATATATCTAGAATAGGAATACTAGGATTAACCTATATATATTTGAATATATTCACTCTAGGTATATTTAGAACTGTGTTAAACCATTAGAATATATTAAGAATAGAAACTGTGGACCACTAGGATCAACTATTAGAATATATTTAGAATAGAAACAGTAGACCACTAGGATCAACTATTAGAATATATTTAGAATAGAAACAGTGGACCACTAGGATCAACTATAAGAATATATTTAGATTAGAAACAGTGGACCACTATGATAAACTATTAGAATATATTTACATTAGAAACAGTGGACCACTAGGATCAACTATTAGAATACATTTAGAATAGAAACAGTAGACCACTAGGATCAACTATTAGAATATATTTAGAATAGAAACAGTAGACCACTAGGATTAACTATTAGAATATATTTAGAATAGAAACAGTGGACCACTAGGATCAACTATAAGAATATATTTAGAATAGAAACAGTGGACCACTAGGATAAACTATTAGAATATATTACTTCTAACCCTTTCTCTGGAACCCTATCTGTTCTTTACATGAATTTAACCAATAAAGTAGAACATGGAACTCTGGGGAATTTACTAAACCTTATTTACTCCGGATATCTGTAGAATTGGGCGAGTATATTCTGCAGAAACTAGAGACCATTATATTAACCTATAAATCTGACCATGGCAGAGTGTCTGAAAGGATAATTGTTGGTTACAGTATTGAAGGAGAAACCGGTATTATATATTCCACTGAACCTGGCTGCAAGGTTGGATTGTATACTTTAACTGGGGTTTAAACTCAGTTCCAGGTCCACCGGATTTTTGCTCCGGGATATCCCAGGACCACAAGCTTTTCAATCTTGGAACCCTGAATTTTATGCTTTAATATATCCAACTATTAAAAAAACTTTAACAATTTACTTTTTAAAGTTTTGAAATAGTAAATTTTGCTTCAAAACTACAAACATAAGTTTAAACCTGCTAACCATAAAAATAAAATTTCTCTGCAAACTAATCCAACCCAGCTCCATAAAACCTTAACCAACTTCGAAAACACGGACTCAGAAATTTAACATTCTACATTTTATAGTTTTTAAATAAATGCTTGTTTTTTTATACTAAATCTATTTCAGAAATATCAGAAATATTTACCATGAACATTTTGATCTATTTTTCCTTGAATATATTCTATAAGATCTGCAGTTCTATATAGATGTATGTATCTGTGTGGATGTATGTGTTGTGTAGTGTATACTGTAAACCAAAGTAATATCCGGCGTCTTCTGAAGCATAAAACATGTAAACAAACATAGTTTGCGTAGATAAAACTCAATTATCTCACCTTAAATCAGATTGGAGACGGAGAATATTTATTCACTGGATTCACGTGTCCAAATCACCATATTTTCTACAGAACAGTTTTATTGTTGTTTTTGTTTAGATTTAAACTCCAGGTCCGATGGGAGGTAGTGACTAGGGTCTGGTAAGTACTGGGTGTGGACGCTACCAGGAGCTGACGCTTTCTACCCGGCTAGCGTAGCTCTCTCTCTCTTACTCTCTCTCTCACTCTAACAAATGACTCTGTCTCTAATTATCCTTCTGACACACGCGCCAGATGCACACAACGTTGTAGTTGTGTTTTTATGTGAACCTTTACATATACAATATTACTTGTAATGTTTGGAGCCAGGACGAGAAACTAGGATTGGAGAGAAGATGGATTCTGGAGCTCCGTAGGGAGTGGTTTCTCCGTCCTCTATAGTGAGAGGCCAGGGAGCCGGCTAGGAGGATCGATACCAGATTTTAGCAAGAGGAGAGAACCTGAGAGAGGGAGAGAGAGATGTTGAGAGAAGAAAGGTTATCTACCCCTCTCTCTTTCTCTCTAGGCAACCAGACAATTTATTTCTTTGAATAGGATAAGAGTTAAACTAAAAACCAGAACGGAAAAAAATAGAAAATTATACCATACCATGTGCTGTTAAAAAAGTAAACTGATAATTTAATTAACAAGATTTTGTGCTTTCCTTTCTGGTTAAAAATATAAATTTTCCTCTAAATTGATACCGTAATCTATATATAAATTTGGCTTGTCTGTCTGTCTGTTTGTCTGTCTGTTTGTTTGTGTCCAATAAACGTCAAAACGGCTGAACTGATCAGGCCCAAATTTTTTGTGGGACATCTAGGGACCCCAGGGAAGGTTTATGAATGATCAAAATTTCAAATATTTGTCTCCATCAAAATTCGATCTTCATTAAATTGTTGAAAATTTTGAAAATCCACGAATTTTTTTGTGAAAATCCGCGAATTATTTTTGTATTGTTTTACGATGTACACAAAGAGAACATGTTCACAATTAATTTAGAAGATGGGCGCGAAGCGCCCTCTAAGGCTAAATTATTTTTGTTTTGTTTTACGATGTACACAAAGAGAACATGTTCACAATTAATTTAGAAGAGGGGCGCGAAGCGCCCTCTAAGGCTAGTTTTTATATATTTTTTTTGTAAATTGAGTCTAGATGTTTCGAATTTAAATTATTCAAATTAGATGTATACTTATTTCCGTTGTCATTCAATTTCAACACTTTGGATGCTTTGACTGTGTAGTAAAGCATCAAAAGCAAATCACTTTTGATGCTTTACTTACTCTTTTAGAGAAAATATGAACTTTTCAGTCAAATTATGACTTAATAAACTAAGAATTAGGAAGCATTGCTTTTCCTTGTCCTTTTCGGATGAATTTAACACCACATATATTTCCTCATCAGTTGTAAAAAAGATGAAAAATCATTTTTGATGCTTTTAAGAAAAACCTTAGAAAGGGCAAGCTTTGGCAAGAGAGGAAGAAGTACAGATGCCATACTCCCCCCCCCCTCCCTCCTTTTTGGATAAAATGACTCAGGATATCCAAATTGCCAAATTTCTCAGTAGTTTGCTGAAAATGGCAAAAAGTTAATGGCCTCAAATTAGATGTTAATGGACTCTAAGTCCCTTTTCTAACGCTGTACTACACTTTAAAAAAAAGACTGTTGGAAATCTAAATCTTAATATAAACAGAAAAAAACATTGATAGGGAATGCTTACTTTGACATTCTTTTTGACTAGGCAACAAACATCGTGACTTAGAGTTGTGACATAGAATCTGTCTTAACATCATAAAGTCTAAAAAAGAACTGAGATATGTTTGTGACTCAAGTTACAATGATGACTTTAAATATTTAAAGTCACAATTGTATCTAAGTCATACTATTAAACAAAATTGAACCAGAAAAATAAGACTTAAAAATTATTGTGACTCATAATTTGAGAGTTAGAAAGAGTTTTAGACATAAATTTGACTCCAAAAACAGGCTTAGTCATATTTTGCTTGTGACTGAGAATGTGTGTTAGACATGGCTAAGCCTTGCAAAACATGAATTGACTTAGGTATAATTTTGTCTCAGAGTTATGGTTTAGAAAGTATTTTAGATATTTTAGGGTCTGAAAAGTATGGCTGTGAGGTAATTACGACTTAGAACTGTGACATACAATTTGTATTATACATAATTGAGCCCAAAAAAATGTGACTCAGAAAGTGTCTAACACAAAGCTGTGACTTAGAATTTTGACTTAGAAAGTGTCTTAGACACAAATTGGTCTGAAAAGTAAGACTTTGAAATTATTTTGACTTAGAACTAAGACTTAGTATGGGACTTGAATATAATTAAGCCAGACAACTGTGACTTAGATATAAGTGTGACTGAAACGGTGTTTCAGACCTTATTCAGACTTAGAATTGAGACAATGAAGCCTAAAAGACATGACTCAGCCAAAGTTTTGAGCAAGAACTGAGTCTTACAATGTGTTTAAGACATATTTGTTACTTAGAAAGTGTTTTAGAATGTGTTTAATGGATATTTTTGACTGTCTTAGACATAATTGTGACTTAGAAAGTGTCTCAGACATTAGCATGTCTCCAAAGTAAGAATTTTTCTTAGAATTGTGACTTAGAATTGTGATTAAGATAGTGCCTTAGACATAATTTGGTCTCAAAAGTATGACTTTAATGTAATTGTGACTTAAAACTGCGATTTGGAACATGCATTGGAATAAGTCTTTGCCAAAGTTATGACTTATTAAGCTTCTCAGACATAACATAACAAGGCTGAATTTACTCTGGATTGAATGATTTGATTTTACTGGTACGACTTTGTGACCTCGTAGCTCCTTTAGTTTTTATTTTACTGGTACGACGTTGTGACTTCGTAGCTCTTTCAGATTTGATTTTACTGGTAAGACTTTGAGACCTCGTAGCTCTTTCAGTTTTGATTTTACTGGTACGACTTTGAGACCTCGTAGCTCTTTCAGTTTTGATTTTACTGGTAAGACTTTGAGACCTCGTAGCTCCTCAAGTTTTGATTTTACTTTTACGACTTTGTGTCTTCGTAGCTTCTCAAGTTTTGGTTTTACTTGTACTCCTTCATTTTTTTTGGCGGACCACAGTATCAAAAGATTTTTTTTGGGGACCACCATCAAAAGATATTTTTGGGGGAGCACTGGTTTAACAGATTTTTTTGGGGCCCACTGTATCTAAAGATTTTTTTTGGACCATTGTATCATTAAATTTTTTTGGGGGACCACTATCAAAAGATTTTTTGTTTTGGACGATTGTATCAAAATATTTTTTTGGGGGACAACTATATCAAAAGATTTTTTGGGGGACCACTGTTTCGAAAGATTTTTTGGAAGGATTCAAAAGATTTTTGGGGACCACTTTATTAAAAGATTTTTTTGGGGTCCCCCAACAGTTTTTTTTTGGGGGACCACTGTATCAACAGATTATTTTCGGGACCACTGTATCAAAAATTTTTTTGGGAACCATTGTATCAAAAGATAAGTTTTAGGGACCACTGTATCAAAATATGTTTCCGGGGACCCTTGTATCAAAAGCTGTCTTTTGGGGACCACTGTGTCAAAAGATGTTTTTTTGATGTAATTGTGACTTAGAACTGTGACTTAAAATATGTGACCGGCATAAATTACCCCCCCCCCCCCTATACTTCCACCCCATTATTCAGTACAAAATATACCAAAGGGTTTTATATTCCAAAATAAAAGAATCATTTTAACAGGGAAAAACTGGAATTTTACAAATATTGTCTTGCACAGCTGTATCAGTGACGCGGACAGTTTTGATGCTTTAACATTTTCAAAAAAGAACATTTGTGATGCTTTCCAACAGTTTAATTGTATTTAAAGATTTCCAAGGGTTTGGTTATGCTAGGTTACTTTTCTGAATTGATGATATATAGATTTTGCATTGATAAAGCAATAATTTTCTGAGCAATGATATCTATAACGATATGATAGAAGTATATTTATATACTTTTCACGTATGTTAGTAGTACATATTATAGATTTAAAGAGATATCAAGAACTCAAGTTAGTTTCTCAGGATTGTTTATATTTTCCCGTAAAAAGAGAAGTTTACAATGTTATGATGTTGACATAAGAAATATAAATAGATATAAAACAGAACCTTGTTCAGTTATATAGGTCTAGTACAGTGTTGGAAGTTAATTATCTAGGTCTAGAGCTTATATAGTTTTAGTCCGATCATACATATGTTATTTCTAACTCAAAAATTCTAGTTTTTTATATTATAAAAAAGTTCTAGTTTCAGTTCTAGTTCTAGTAGTTTCACAAAGTTCTTCTTCTAGCTCTAGCTCGAACCGTTATAGTTCAAGTCTTTTAGTTCTAATTTGCTTCAAGTTCTTGCTCTGGCTCTAATAGCTATAGATTTAGTTCTAGTTCCAGATAATTTGATATATAGTTATATTTCTAGTTCGAGTCATAGATAAAGATAGATTGCGCATAAGACGACATTTTTCATCTTGAACGATATAAATGTACAGAGATGTTTTAAAGATATTCCTATTATTTACAGGGTGTCCCACATCAAATTAGACCGCGTCAATGGGTCTAAATTACGATTTGGGGGACAAATCAGAAAATTTAAGAAGAATGAATCATTTTAAAAAATTTAATAAGGCTAATAGAAAATTTTTTTGGCAGAAAATGCTAGATATTTCGCGTATTATGTGCGTATTTTGGCGTTAAAGATTGTTGATAATCTAATATGATATGGGACGCTCTGTAGATTAACTAGGTCGGTTGTGAACATTGGCTGTTCTTATGTCATTGAGTACTTGTGGTGTACATGAGTTCTGTAGAGAGAAATTTAACTTAGTTTAGTCCTTCTCATGTCCTTCTTCAGTTCTCGTCAATATGATATATTGCTCAGTGAAATATTGTTGTTCAAATAGTTCCATTCCCCCTATTTTACACTCTATTATGAAATCCATTAAAACGCCAAACCACCCAAATCATTGAAGTACACTTTGACCCCTAGGAGTATGAGTTACTGTACAATTCTTGGTGATTTTGCCTACATAAGCTATCTATGTTTATTTATTTATCTATGGTTCTAATAAGTTTGAAAAGACGAAGAAATCTAAGATACAGGGTGTCCCAAAAAACATGGGAATTCAGTGACGAATTCGATATCGTCTTTTCAAATAATTCTTCGATTTAGTATAGTGATACCTACTGAGAAAGCTGTAATCTGTAAGAGTTTCGTCTGCTATGTTTACATTTTGTTTGTTTATGTTTTGACTGCAACCGGTTGTACTTAGTAAAACAAGAAAATTACAGCATACAAACAGAGTAAACTTGTCCGTATTCACTGTTCATCTTGCGGAGACATTATAGACACATCTTTGTAGTCTTTTACCCTTTTCATTAAATAAACTCTAGCAGACATAATAATGTTATGGCTTTTGAAATTAGGTATTACAATGCTAATTCATAACAAAGACGATATCGAATTCGTCACTGAATTCCCATGTTTTTTGGGACACCCTGTAGATTATGTAAAATGCAATTTATTTTGCAGTGATAAAAATTGATCCTATCACAACCTTCTAGAGAAAAGGGGAGGGGGGGGGGGTCCGGCGAAAAATTAAAAATGTCCACTCCCCTGTTACAGTTATAAAGTAGATCGAGGGTGGGTTGATTATTTGGTGGTACAATGAAGGTAGAAAGGACAGGTAGAAGTAATGGTGCGTCACGATATATTGTTGTTAGAAAGCACTGCGTAGTGCGTATTTGAATCAGGGATTTATATAATCTATTAATTTGTTACCTAATTTAGCAAACTGAAAGATATATCAACCTTTTTTATAAATAAAAAATTTTACCCCTGTTTATTATTGTCAATTGTTTCATTTCGTGTTTCGTGTTAATGAATTTATGTAAATTTGCATTTTTGCATATTTACTTCCAAAACCATAATTTTAATATAAATGACAATTCTCTCTGAAAATGATTTTTCATTTAACAATTCTGAAGCTTAAAAGTAGAAAATGCATGACTTCTAATTATTTTCGTTGTTTAAACGGAGAAAGGTTAGTTTAAAGGAATAAACTCACAAGAGATGAAAGGAAAAGAAAGAGAGAAAAGTTCGATTAAAAGAAGAAAATGAAGAAGAAAAAAATGTGATCAGGATTACTTTAAATTACGCTTACAGTTCCTTTTAAGATGTTTTAAAGTTTAGTCTATAGTTGAACTATTGATTCCAAAAATCCTGATATTATTTGATTTTTTGCTGAAAACTCTGAACCATCACAGGTCTCTTACCACGATATAGGATTCTAGTTATAAATAGAAGTAAATGTAAACATAAAATGAACAAATTTATCTGTCTGTAAAAAGATGAGACTTCAGAGACGATTGTACGGAAGTTATATTGACTTTTTCCTTATATTCACAATTCCCTGCAATTGCATTTGTTTTAGCCAAATCATTAAATAAGCCATTTAATAACTATATCTAATATCATAATTTAACCTTGGAATTGTCATATTTAAGTGTTTTTGGTCGCCCTAACAGTCTTGTCCTTTGTAGATAACCCTGTATCTTCATTACTCGTTCCACACCAAGTAAGACGACATTATACAATATCACTACTCTTATCATTAATATTTATAAATATAATAATTACTTAAGTGATTTAAGATTTGAACCGGCGGTAAATAGTTCAGCGATAGTCCCACGAAACATGACAGTTGGTGAATAATTTTTAAATGTCTTTTTCCGTAATAGATATTAAAAACTTTTTGCAGCAATTATTTCGTTTAAACATCCTTCACTCAACTATATTTTACTTTGAAATCTATTTCATGTTTACTATATATATATATATATATATGACTATCATATTTTTTTTTTATTATGTGATTCGTCATCAAAACAACTTAACAAATTAGATGCAAAGAATATGCATTTAAAACTATTTACCAACTGTCATGTTTCGTGGGACACCATGTAGTTCAAATTCAATAAATTCGGTCCCAGAAGCATACAGGGTGCCCCAATAAACATGGGAATTCAGTGACGACTTTTATATCGTCTTCGATTCATGCGGCTTTTTTCATGAACAAAATTATTGTATTATTCCAGCTTAAACATCTAATATCGAAAACGCCTGATCTTGAGGTTTTCAAAATGTGGTCTATCATTTTTGTATTTTCAAATTGACGGAGATATTTAAAAATTTGTACAAATTTCAATTTATTTAATAAATCAAAATTGTCTTCGTCAGTTCTTAGGATACAAGATGTAAATATATGTTTTTATTTTCTCGGACCTCTTTAGTAGTAGTACTAAAATCGGGCAAATAATACATGATTTCAATTTATGAAAAAGTGTCATTCTGGGTTTTGACGAAATCGATGTTTCTTTTTAATGGAAAAAAGAACAAACACACTAAGCTTAAAGAAAACTAGTTGTAGAAAACATTTTATTTTTTGATTATTCAGATATGATATGTTTAGGTTAATGCTTGTTGTTAACTTTAAACTAGAAAGTTTCTGATTTAGTTAAGATGACAGATAACCATTACCTTCTTCTCAAATACTTTATTAAAAACAAAAGAATACTTATACACTTAAAATATAATTATAGGTATAGGGTGGCTTGGTCTCCCTCTATAGTTACAGATAAAGTACAAAAACGTGATTTCGAAGAAATAGAAATAAACTTTTAATAAATCTGCAAAAACTATGGATTTATGAATTTGCAAAGTGGCTTGGTCGCTCTTTTATTTTAGCAAAGATAATATATTCAATAAAAGAAATAGGAGAGAAAAACTTTAAAAATCAGCAAAAATTATTAATAAGGGCGTAATTGCATAAACGCCTAGTGCTAAAAAGATAACCATTACCAATAAAGTTTTTATACAGACAATTACAGCAGAGTTAGATGTAGTAATAGTTTAATTGCCAACCAAATATAATAACCAACCAACCGAAATCTTTTTTCTTCATTTTACTGTGAAATTACACGAAACTATTGAAGATATGAATGACAGAAAAAATTGCATTTTCATTGCATCTGGATATTTGTTAAAATTGTTTATTTAAAAATTTCTTTGTTCCCATAAAACTGAATATACTCCGTCAATGTTGAGATTTTACATACCGTGATTAACTGCTTAAAAGTGGAGTAATTGTCGGCTTTGCTTTTTATTTTCATTAAAATATGTGCTAAAGATTCTGTATTTTTTCTTATAACTTTATCGAGGTTAGAGAATAGATTTAATTAACAATATCTTACTTTTTTAACGAAATAAATGTAAATAAAAAAACTGATAAATAGAACATTTCCAATATACTTCATATTGAAAGAAAGAATAATGACAACACTAGATCAATTTTTCTTGTCTCTCACTGTAATTTTTATTGGCTCGTTTTTTGTGTTGGAAAGAGAAGAAAAACGTTTCTTTTCTCTGTTGTGACAAGTTTTACATAGTATAGTTCCGACCCTTCATGGTCTGTCGGACCTCATGATAAACCAGCTGTCAGTAACTTTATTTATATTAAAATAGATAACTTCTCAGGAGATTAGAAGAGTTTTAGTTGTTGGGTTGTTTGTTTGTTTGTGAAGCTGTGTATTGGTCTGCTTGTTTACATGTCAAGCTTATAAAGTTAGTCTGTTTCTGGTGTTTAAAGATGTGCTGTTGTTTTTTTTGAACCTAAGAACCTAAGATGTTTTATTTTCTTGAACTCTTAAACTTTTAAGTTAAACTAAATTATTGGTAGTTATTGCCCCGGTTGGTTGTTAAAGGCATGGTGTTTAACTTTTGTATTTAAATATTCAAATTAATTATAGTTATAGTTATAGTTTTTATTTTCAAACACAAAATACAAAATAATAATAAGTAATAAATAAATCTGTGTCTCTTAGGTCGTTGTATAAGTCGATGTTTGGAGAAGGTTAATGTAGGCTTAAGTCTGGATAGGATGGTTTAGGTCTGGATAGGTTGGTTTAGGTCTGGATAGGTTGGTTTAGGTCTGGATAGGTTGAGTTAGGTCTTGATTGGTTTACTATAGGTCTGGATAGGTTGGTTTAGGTCTGGATAGGTTGGATTAGGTCTGGATAGGTTGGATTAGGTCTGGATAGGTTGGTTTAGGTCTGGATAGGTTGGATAAAGTCTGGATAGGATGGTTTAGGTCTGGATAGGTTGGTTTAAGTCTGGATAGGATGGTTTAGGTTTGGATAGGTTGGTTCAGATCTGGATAGGATGGTTTTGGTCTGGATAGGTTGGATTTGGTCTGGATAGGTTGGATTAGGTCTGGATAGGTTTTTTTAGGTCTGGATAGGATGGTTTAGGTTTGGATAGGCTGGTTCAGGTCTGGATAGGATGGTTTAGGTCTGGATAGGTTGGATTAGATCTGGGTAGGTTGGATTAGGTCTAGTTTAGGTCTGAATAGGTTAGTTTAGGTCTGGATAGGTTAGTTTAGGTCTGGA
Organism: Eurytemora carolleeae; assembly: GCF_000591075.1. Taxonomy (NCBI): domain Eukaryota; kingdom Metazoa; phylum Arthropoda; class Copepoda; order Calanoida; family Temoridae; genus Eurytemora; species Eurytemora carolleeae. The sequence goes on from NW_019396020.1 coordinate 404,830, forward strand.
TAGGTTGGTTTGGACCTGGATAGGTTGGTTTAGGTTAGGTTAGGTTGGGTTAGGTCTGGATAGGTTGGATTAGGTCTGGATAGGTTGGCTTAGATCTGGATAGGTTGGTTTAGGTCTGGATAGGTTGGTTTAGATCTGGATAGGTTTGTTTAGGTGTGGATATGCTAGTTTAGGTCTGGATAGGTGGGTTGAGGTCTGGATGGGTTAGTTTAGGTTGGTTTGGGTCTGGATAGGTTGGTTTAGGTTGGTTTGGGTCTAGATAGTTTGGTTTAGGTCTGGAGAGGTTGGTTGAGGTCTGGATAGGTTGGTTTAGGTCTGGATAGGTGGGTTAAGGTCTGGATATATTAGTTTAGGTCTGGGTGTTAGCTTAGGTCTGGATATGTTAGTTTAGGTCTGGATATGTTAGTTTAGGTCTGAATAGTTTTTTTTAGGTCTGGATAGGTTCGTTGAATTTGGATAGATTTGTTTAGGTCTGGATACGTCGGTTTAGGTCTGGATAGGTTGGTTGAGGTCTGGATAGGTTGGTTGAGGTCTGGATAGGTTGGTTGAGGTCTGGATAGGTTGGTTTAGGTCTGGATAGGTTAGTTTAGGTCTGTTTAGGTTGGTTTGGACCTGGATACGTTGGTTTAGGTTAGAATAGGTTGGTTTCGGTCTGGATAGGTTAGATTAGGTCTGGATAGGTTGGTTTAGTTCTGGATAGGTTGGTTAAGGTCTGGATAGGTTGGTTTAGGTTTGGATAGGTTGGTTTAGGTTGGTTTGGGTCTGGATAGGTTGGTTTAGGTCTGGAGAGGTTGGTTGAGGTCTGGATACGTTGGTTTAGGTCTGGATAGGTGGGTTAAGGTCTGGATATGTTAGTTTAGGTCTGGATGTTAGTTTAGGTCTGGATATGTTAGTTTAGGTCTGAATAGTTTCTTTTAGGTCTGGATAGGTTCGTTGAAGTTTGGATAGATGTTAGTTTAGGTCTGGATATGTTAGTTTAGGTCTGAATAGTTTCTTTTAGGTCTGGATAGGTTCGTTGAAGTTTGGATAGGTTGGTTGAGGTCTGGATAGGTTGGTTGAGGTCTGGATAGGTTGGTTTAGGTCTGGATAGGTTAGTTTAGGTCTGAATAGGTTGGTATAGGTCTGGATAGGTTTCTGTTTAAGTTTGAAATTTCTCCTGTCTTTGTAAGGTTTGTGATTGTGGCATCTTGCTGAATAAATTTGTTTATATTTACATAATTTAGATTTTTATATACATAATATCTGCCAATGATAAAATTTACATTTTCAACACATTCAGCAGTTTTGTCCCGCGTTAAGAAACCTTTTTATTTATAAACTTCATAAAACATAGAAATCCAATAAATGCAAATTTATGTTGCAAGCAAACAGACATTTATACTTTTAACGAACAAGCCTCATTGCATTTTCATTCAATTTGCCCAATTTAACAAGATTTAAGTGGGGGATGAACCAGCGCAGGGTGGGATGGGCCCGTAGAGAGGGGGTTGGGGGAGAATCCAAGCCAAGATTCGAAAGTGTTTTTCTCAAATATCTAAACTTTTTTCCTTTTCATTACTAAAGATAAACATATACAAACAAAGAGTATATTTGTACACCCTAACATAACCAAAAGTATTAAATACAAACATAAACACAAGCAGTGCACCAAACATATACACAATTAGTACACACAAACATAAACCAAGCAGTACACCAAACATATACACAATCGGTACACAAAAAAAAACACAAGCAGTACACCAAAAATATACACGATCAGAACACACAAACATAAACACAAGCAGTACAACAAACATATACACAATCGGTACACAAAAAAAAACACAAGCAGTACACCAAAAATATACACGATCAGAACACACAAACATGAACACAAGCAGTACACCAAACATATACACAATCAGTACACATAAAACACATACACATCAGTACACACAAACAAATACACAATCAGTACACACAAACACAAAAATAAGTAATGCACAAAAATCTAAACCGCAAGCAGCACACAAATAAAAAAGTACTGAAGATAAACATAAAAATAAGCAGTACACACAAACATAAACATAAGCAGAACACACAAACATAAAGGCAAGCAGTACAAGTAGTACACTAAACCTAAACACATGCAGTATACAATTAACATTACAATTTCACACAAACATAAAAACAAACAGAAAACATAAACATAAGCAGAATATATACATTAATGATTAGCTCTTAAAATAAAACACAATTAAAAGCCGACAAAAATGAACTACTTTAAAAAATACGTGAATATATATTGTATATTATCTGACATCCCCGACTCTATATCTTGTTGTTTGATCATTTTTTGATTGTCTAATTCAAGTTTAGGATATCATTATGTATAATTTAGTTTAAGCTTCCATCATTTACTTTATGTACGCAGAGAATAACAGTAAACTAGACATATTTGAACTCTATATACCATTACAGAGGTAGATTTATGACATTTAAATATATTTGTAATTAATCTGTATTGCTGACTTTGCTCATTAGTAGAGTTCAGATTGATAAAGACTCTAAACGAAAATCAACCGCCTTTCGGGCCATGTCAGGTCCCAAGCATAATTTGGGTTCATTTGGTTTGGCCGATTTGACGTTTTAAGCCAGACAAGCAGATTAATAGATGATACAATATAATCCCAATGATCTGAAATGATCTTGGATTGAGTATTTATGAGATATTTGAGCAGAGTATACTTGAGTTAATTATCCGTTGATGAATAATATGTTTAAAGAGATCTAGCAATCAATTAATCATATCTCCTCAGGGTTGTTCTAATGAAGAATCCCCGCAGTTCGCCAAATATTACGTTATTGCCCGGTTCAAATTTAATAATTGGAAACACACGCACAAACACCTTCATACACACAAACATTTACAACCCCCCCCCCCTTTGAACTAACAAGAGGTTCGGTTTCTTTAATTTGAATTCAATAGCAATTTTTTCTATAATTCAACCATCTTTAATCTTAACGAGTCGTTTTTTCTACTTTTTCATTTAAACTCCATATGCCGACGAAAAAGTATAAAAGAGAAAAGGCGAACAGTTTATATTTAAAAGTTTAAATTTTAATCGATTGTCCCAGCTTGCTGGGATAAGAACCGAACTGTTAAATCGCAAACCCCATATATTCCAAAGAAAATATTGCACATACGCTACGCCGATATTAAACTAGTACGCAGGTGACTCAGCAAAAAAAAAATAGCGGAAAGACGAAAAATTAAATAAAAATGATAAAGTTTAAAAAGTACGTCCTGAGAAAGAGTTTCAGAAAATTATATGAAAAAACCTTTTCTTAAATAATATCTGTTAAACTTATTAAAAACTTTGAATTGAATAATGAATACTACACTTACTAGTTCTAAAGTGAAAATTTACTTTAATATCTCAAATACTAGAGTCCATAAGCCATCGACAACAAAGTAATTTTAATCCGCCTATCAAAACATTAAATTTGTAAGCTAAAACTTTAAAAAATAATTTTATTTTACTTTAGCAGAAAGAAATTGTGTTTTCGCAATAAACTCAACCCTATATCTTTGCCAGGGGCGTAAACAGGAATTTTTCAATTAATCTTTTACTCACTGGGGCCTAAAAACCGCGGCCAGGAAACCATAGATGTTACTGATCCAGGAGGCGGTTAAGCCCCCATAGCCCCCCCCCCCCTGTGTAAGCCTCTGATCTTTACAACCTGATGGAGTAAACCCTTTTCCATTTCAAATTTAGATTATTTGATATTAACAAAATTCTTGAAATAATTAAGGTCTACACAATTTTGTTTCAAAGATATACGGATTAGAAAGTTAGAGTTCGTGGCAAAGACTCAATACCTATGACCATTTCAGACGTATCTATTTTTGTGTTCAAATAGAATATTAAAAAGATTGTTGTATACTTAAATAACACTCATCTATCTAACAAACTCCCTGAAACATGAATACAGAATAAATCTAAACATTATAATGACTCTTTTAATCAGTGCTCATCTACGGATGTCGATATTTCCAATCAATAACGGAATAAAAACATTAGTTTGACAGTTTATTACTGCCGTATTTTGCGCTACAGATTTCACAGATAAGACAAAAAATAACAAACCCCTATCTGTACTTACTATCTTATCTGTGTTTGCCAGATAGGACCGATCTGTTTTGTAGAATAGACATGAAAAATATTTGTTAATCTTCTCAATTAATATTTTTAAATTCTAATTTTAATTCCGTATTCGGATTCATTATTCATACAAGCTAACATCAGACGCGAAGTTTGTATTTACACATTGAACTCAAACACTCAGGATCTAATAAATGATAATCGACAACAGTTGTATACTTAAAACTGAGATCTTAGACATACAATTTTTGAAAATGCACACTTTAAAACACCAAATCCTTTTTTAATGTTTATTTATTATTTATAGAATTATCACATTACAAAAGATTAGAAAAAAGGAGACAAAAAAGGAGTTGAGTCTTTGACACAAACTCTAATTTTATAATTCCTATTTCAAACTATGAACTTTGTTGCATCAAATTATCTTAGTTTGAAATATCAAAAGTCTACAACATTAGGTTGAATAGATATAGGGATTAGAATATTTGAGTTTGTGGCAAAGACTCAATTCCTTTCTACAGAAAACAGCAAAGAGATACAGGAAGTATATTTTAAAGTATTTATGTATATTCAAGATGTTATATATAAAGGATATAGGATGTGGATATGAATATATATAAATTAGGTCTTATCAGACAGATCTTAAACCGTACAAACGTTGGTATATTTCCAGTAAGACAACTGGGTAATAAGCTTAGATAAATTGAGCACAGATCCTATCTTTAGAATTCAATGCCAGGGCAAGCCTTTCCTTTCGAACCAATTTTCACACATACAAAAGATGATTTTTAGTAATTTTTCAAAATGTTTGTTTCTGAGTTTATCATATACTAGCTGAAGTGCCCGGCGTTGCCCGTGGACTTCTTTTTAAATCGAATACTTTTAAAAATCGATTTCTGAATAAAAATCCGAATTTTGAAAGAAAAAACTCAAACTTTTAGCCTATATTACCCTCGGGGAACTCAAGGGTTCCCTCAAATAATGTCAGCCCATTCGGTCCATCCGTTTGGCCGGCTATGGCTGATTAATATATATATCTACATACATGTATGCTTACAAATATATATATGAGCGAAGAGCTTTATAATATATATAATTAAACTGTTAAATTTGAAACCAAAAAACACCCCTGATGGTTAAAAAAAATTCATTTTAAAAATACAAATTTGATGGTATTTTTACAAAGTCAAGTAAAAATGAACTTTACCCGCCTTCAAATAAACATTTTCTTCATTATTGTTGAAAGATAAAGTATTTTGAATAATATTGAGCGTGTATTGTGTAAACCAGTTAAATCTCGTGTAATGACTGTTAAAGCTTGTTCACGTTTGTTTAACAGATATTCAAACTGGAGATAACAATTTTGAGAGCAATCAGTAAACATAGAAACATAGAGATAGAAAGATAGTCAATTCCGGATTTAAAAATCCGCCCTATTTTATTGAGTCATTGCCATACATGCTGATTTTCTTATCTTCGCTACTCAATGTCGTAGATCTTAGATATTTCAAACAACGAATTCTGTAAGATCAAAATTAATTAAGATATCAAAAGTTTACAAAACCACGTTGCAAATATCTATTTGGGAAATTATGTTTTTTGTTTAGGGTTCAGGATTAAAAATCTTGAATTTAAACCTTAAACAAACAAAAAAGTAAAAATCCGGGAAATTAAAGGAAATCTGTTTAGCCGGTATTAATTGTTACTTATTTGCCTCGGAACAAATAAGGAACCCAAGATTATGAAATTGTGAGTAAAAATGCGGGATAAAAATTCTCTCAAAATTGAATAAAATATAGGGATTAGAAAATTTTAGTTTGTGGCCAAGATTAAATTCTTTACTTTATACATCCGTTTCTCTCCGGGTAGGTCTCAGTCTCAGGTTCAGTAATTTAGTGTTTTATTGGCATTGTATCCCAAACCTTGGAAGTTTAGGATCCTGGTCCTTATTCTGGTCTATAAAAAGGGTTTAGTATTTTGGTGTTTATCCTAAACCTTGGAAGCTTAGGATCCTGGTCCTTATTCTAGTCTATAAAAAGAGTTTAGTATTTTGGTGTTGTATCCTAAACGGTACTTTTTAAAATTTTATCTGAATAACAATAAGGAAGATATCGTATTGAATTCCATATTAATTTGCAAATCATTTATATAGAGAAACCACAATTAAAAATAATCAACTTTTAGCTAGACCAATAAGGATATCTTGTTTATCATCGATCAGACGTGTAAGGATACATGTGCAATCTTCATATGTTAAGAATCACTTTGAATAACGTCAACAGTCCCTTTAATTAACAAAATTTGTACTTAAGAGATTTAGGAAGTCAACTTAAAATCCAAACAATAAATCCTTGTTCTCTTGTCAGAACAAGAAAAAGAAAATATAATTAACAAAACTTAACATTTCTAGAGATAACACAAACAAAATTTCTTATAAGCAATAACTTCACAAGCTCTACAGCTTTCAATTTCAATATTTTAGAAAAATTACGAATTTTGAATTTTCTTTTTCTTTTATTCATCAAGCAATTCAAATTATATAGTGATTTGATACTAAATTCAAAAGACCGCAGCAAGCTTTTGTGAAAACTGTCATTTACGATTTAAAAAAATATTTCAATATTCAAGGAATATTATTTGTGAAAAGTGAAGTATATGTTACTAGCCTTAGAGGGCGCTTCGCGCCCATCTTCTAAATTAATTGTGGATATGTTCTCTTTGTGTACATCGTAAAACAAAACAAAAATAATTCGCGGATTTTCACAAAAAATTTCGTGGATTTTCAAAATTTTAAAAAATTTAATGAAGATCGAATTTTGATACAGACAAATATTTAAAATTTCAATCATTCATAAACCTTCCTTGGGGTACCAACAAATTTGAGCCCGATCGGTTCAGCCGTTTTGACGTTTATTGGATACAAACAGACAGGCAAACAAACAAACAAACACCAAAACAGACAAACAAGCCAAATTTATATATAGATATCAACTTATTATGTAGCTTTATATTCTTTATTAGAATCTAATCTAATCCGACAATATGGTCTCCCCATAGATCTGTTTTTACTTTTAGTATTTTCTTTTTCTATCCAATACACCAATATGATATAATGGAAAAATATTGGGCAACATAATAACCAAGGAGTACAGTGGATTTAGTAAAGAGCAGAGAGCAGATAGTGGGGAGTAAAGAGTAGATATAGGGGAGCAGAGAGTAGATAGTGGGGAGTAAACAGTAGATATAGGGGAGCAGAGAGTAGATATAGGGGAGCAGAGAGTAAATAGAGGGGAGTAGAGAGTAGAGAGTAGATTGAAGGAAGTAGAGAGTACAGAGTAGAGAATAGATAGTGGGGAGTAAAGAGTAGATACAGGGAAGCAGAGAGTAGATATAGGGGTGCAGAGAGTAGATAGAGGGGAGCAGAAAGTAGATATTGGGTAGCTGTGAGTAGATAGATGGGAGTAGAAAGTAGATATAGGGTAGCAGAAAGTAGATATAGGGTAGGAGTGAGTAGATATAGGGTAGCAGAGAGTAGATATAGGGGAGCAGAGAGTAGATATAGGGAAGCAGAGAGTAGATATAGGGGAGCAGAGAGTAAAGGGAGGGAAGTAGAGAGTAAAGAGAAGATTGAAGGAAGTAGAGAGTAGAGAGTAGAGGGGAGTAGTGAGTAGATAGAGGGGAGTAGAGAGTAGATAGAGGGGAGCAGAGAGTAGATATAGGGGAGCAGGGAGTAGATAGTAGGAAGCAGAGTCTAGATAGAGGGGAGTAGAGAGTAGATAGAGGGGAGCAGGGAGTAGATAGATGAGAGTAGAGAGTAGATAGAGGGAAGAAGAGTGCAGTACAGCTGGGTGGAGAGTGGAGGAAAAAAAGGAAAGTAGTGAATGGATAGCTTGGTGGAGAGTGGAGGAAATAAAGGAAAGTAGTGAACGGATAGCTGATCAGAGAGCATAGAGAATTGAGTAAAGAACATTTAGCCAGGACTAGAGAGTAGAGAGAAGGGAGCAGATAAGTAGATTGGGTGAAGCAGAGAGCAGATGGAGGAGCAACAAGGAACAAAGAGCAACCTAAAGGGAGTTCGGAGCAGAGAGTAAAAAGTATAGAGCAAAGCAAAAACAGCTGGGAGTATACAGAACATAGAGCACTGAGCAAAAACTTAGCACTGAGCATATATAAAACTAAATACTTGTTTACGATCTAAATATGTTGAATAAGCCGTTATCATTATATCTTAGCACGCTTGTATACCACCCGCTTCATATATTTAAAACCTGGTGGTTATTCGAACAAAAACTTTGGAAGACGTGGACCCACGGAACGAACTAAATACTGGAAGAAAAACTTTGAATTATTTCTAGCTGCGGGAGCCAGGATTGTTTTTCATCTTTTAACAAAACTTGGTATTCTGGCAGGGTGAACAAATTTGTTTGTCAGGTTAAGGAATGCATTTCTTACGTCAATACGGAGCAAGAGCTAAAGACAGGGGTCGATAAATATGAAGAAACAGTTATCCTAAAACATGAAACTAAGCTTAGCATTTCCATTCTATATAAAACTTATTTCTGTAAAATTATTAAAATCCGATTAAACAAAGCAAAATTGACTTGTCAAACTTAGCTATTAAAATGGTATAGCTCAATTTAAATTCATTAGTAAAATTTTCTAAATCTTACATATCTGCCTCCAATAACGTAGTTAGTTTGATTGCATCTGAAAAACTCTTAAATACTTTCCAACATAATTTTGGATTACTATCAAAGAAGGATATAATTTCGTCCTCTGATTCTCATGTTTATTTGGAACTCCTTTTACAGGATTCTATAAGGCGAGTTGAGCCCTGTAAGGAAATAGGAGGAGTTTAGGGTGGATGATTTTAGTGTGTATTTATAGTATGAAAAGTGTAGGGGATGAAAGGATTGCTGTATTTAGCTCAGGGTGGATAATTTAATACGCTCAACGGTTAGAATATCAGGGTTAAAATTTAACTTGGTTCAATGTATACCGTAAACTCACATACAAAAAACATAGAGAAGGAATTCAACTATCAAACTCAAGGAATACAATCATTATCCTCGATCAAGTAATCTCAAATATCAATATTCCTATCATCCTATCATTTATTTTCCGAATTAAAATATTCAATGAATTGTGTACATGATAACCTTAAAGTTTATACGAACTAACTAATAATTTAGAAAATGTAAACGTGAAACACTAATAAGAGATAAAGAAAGGAATGAAAAGGTAAACACATTTCGGCAAAGGAACCGAGTTCTTGCAAATATTTATGAATTCTCTTAGATCAAATAATCTGAGTTTGAAATATTAAAGGTTACAAATATATAGGAATTAAAAAATTTAAGTTTGTTTTAATAACTCAATCCCTTCTTTGTATATGATTGTTGACGGAAAACAGCAACACGCTAGACAAATCAGGATAATAGGCCGGTTGGGATTCTGGTGGGGGATGTTTATTTTCCCCGGACAATTCTTTCCCGATAGGCCGCACAAATACACACAACAGAGTAACCCCGTCTCAGAAATTCGATAACAAAATCTTTATTTCCTAAAAAATAACATAAATTATAGGTCATGGTTACTTGTACAATGTTATAATGAATATTAATAGTAGAAAAAATCTTACGAATTATTTAAGGATGGTCGGGGGTGACTTATTGTTGATCAGTATTGAAATACGTTTTTTTTTTAACTTCTGAAAAATTACAGTTGAATATTAAACGAAATTCACTAATGCTTCTTATGAAAATATTTTGCTTAACTTTAATGATTTCACAACAACGAAAATATTTTAAGCTCCGTCGGAGGAGGACAAAGGGAAATGCGGGCTGAAAATTTGGTTTGGCTGTCTCCGACAGGAGATTCAAGTTGAAGACGACATTTTATAGAGGTTTTAAATTAATGGTTAACAATGATGTGTTTTTACAATTTACAGAAAACTCAAATAGTGTTACTCTTTAATTCTTAAACTATGAAATTTTCTCAATGGGGTGGGATGGAATTATTTTATATTAACAATATTACAAGTTTACACCCAATATAAATCTGGTATATTTGCCCTGTCACAGAGATACAACCAACCTTACTGGACACACCCCATACTAATTAGCGGCTCACAATACAATTTGACATTTCGTAGATAACTACAACCAAAATATCCAGAAAGCATTAAATATAAATAATTATTTTATTCTTGTTAATTGTATGCGTGCCCGGTTTGGCTGTTTCTGATTTGACAAGGTGCAGGGTTTATTCTCAGAAGCCTGATGTCCAGAAGTTTTAAGCTTTTGATCTTCTAAAAGCATCGTGTAAATTCCTTGATTGTATCTTTTAACATCATGACCTCTTGCAATTGTAAATTTTACAAGTGCATTTTCCTAGTTTATTGCATTCCGTATTGCATTTTCTCTAGCTATAGATTAATTGAGTGAATATCATAATTCCTAGAAAAAATGTCTTGGTCCAATTTGTAGATTAGGTATGTGATATTTTGTAAAGTCCTGGCCAGGCCCTAACGTCCGTCTCGTAAAGTTCTGGCGTCCAGCTCGTAAAGTCCTGACGGAGGGAGGGGTGGCTGCTTTCAGGGTTTTGGAATTGCTCCTAGGGTTTTGGAGTAAAATGTGGAAATTTTTCCGACCTTTTCTGAAAAGTCCTTTAAAAAGGGTACTTTAAAACAGAAATTTGAAAAACGGGATGTGGTACCCCTGTTTTACTGTCTATGTTCAGATATTTGCATGGGGAAAAATCACAAATTTCAGTCCAAGTAGCCTGTGGCGATCATATAGTTTTGATTAGGCTAACTGACGACTAAGATAATTGGTAAATGTGAAGAAACATTTTTTTTAGCTAGATACATGAAGGTTTTATGTCTAATACATCTCAACATCTTTATAAGTCTATCTAGCAAAGTCCTGGCGTATATCTTGCCAAAATCACGTCATCCATATTTTAGTCTTGCCGTCCGTCATGTTAAGTCATAATGTATTTTAAACATCTATCTGATAAATTCTGATGTCAATTTTGTAAATTCATGACGTCTATTTTGTAAATTCAATTTTGTAAATTCCTGACGTCTATTTTGTAAATTCAATTTTGTGAATTCTGACGTCTATTTTGTAAATTCCTGACGTCTATTTTGTAAATTCCATTTTGTAAATTCTGACATCTATTTTGTAAATTTCTTAGTCTATTTTGTAAATCCCTGACGTCTATTTTGTAAATTCCTGTTTTCTTTTTTGTAAATTCCTGACGTCTATTTTGTAAATTCCTTATGTCTATTTTGTAAATTCCTGATGTCTATTTTGTAAATCCCTGACGTCTATTTTGTAAATTCCTGTTTTCTTTGTTGTAAATTCCTGACGTCTATTTTGTAAATTTCTGACGTCTATTTTTTAAATTCCACATGTCTATATTTTGTAAATTCCTGACGTCTATTTTGTAAATTCCTGACGTATATTTTATAAATTCATGATTTCAAACTTTTAAATTTCTGACGTCTATCTTATCAAGCCCTGGCGTATATATATCTTTCAAATTAATTTGTTGCCTGAGAAAGGTGTTTGGTAGATGGTATATTTAATTCCTTGTCTAGTATACGCCCTAGTAAACTGATTTTAATTCTATCCTTATCCTGTATATAATCCATGTTATTAAAGTTGAATCCTAGTATTATCCAGGCATGCTTAGCTATTGGTATGTTACGTCTCTATTCCTTTAAAGTAAGGAGATGTGCTGAGAATGACGACTTTTATTGAAAACTTAACCTGGCTACAAAACTGAAAACACAGCAGATGAATTTTAATTTAAAATAATTTTTTTATAATAATGTAGAAGCATTTAGTTTGTTTTAAAATATTTCACGCAATTAATTTACAGGAGTTTTTAATTTATAGAAAAACAGATTTTTTTTCACTAACTTTTCAATAAATAAAAGTAAATCTTTTATTCAAATATTGTTTTAGTAAAAAACTAAAAAGGACAAGCATATTCTAAACCCTGTTAAGTGTATATTATACATTAGATTTTAATTTTAGTTCATGTATGACAAGACAATATCTCGTTTAACTGTGTTTATTGTAATTTGTACATAGAACAGCAAAAAGAGTTATATGATGTCATTACGTGAATATTATATAATAAATATACGAACTTAACCTTTTAGATATTTTTAAGAGCATATTTCTTGGAGATTGTATATTAAAAATATTTTTATAACATTAAAACTCTCAAAACATTTCTGAATTCTAATAAACCAGAGAGGAATTTTGGCAACTGCATATACATCCTGCAATTTAATCTTTATATAATAAAGCTCTTCGCTCATATATATATTTCTATAGTTGGCCAAATGGCTGGACAAAAAACTGAAATATTTTGAAGGAAACCATGACTACTCCGGAAATAACATTATATCTAAATTATATTTTTCTACAAAAAATAAAAAAAAAATTATTTTTTCAAAATTCATTTTTTTCAAAAGTGTTTTTAAATTACCCGGGCAACACCGGGCACTTGAGCTAGTTGTTCATAAAACTATATTGTCCCTTGCTGATTTTTGCCAAACTAAACTTCAACAATCTGCATTTCTATAAATGAAAGGAGATAATGATTTCATAAGTTTCAATAAGTTTAAAGAATTTCTTTTCCTAAAATATTTAATCACCAACATCTCTTAAAATAACCAACTTTGAAAAAAATCGTGTTAAAACACTAATATCAGCATATGCTGAAAAATTAGGTACTTTTGACCTTATTAATTTTCATAATCTAGAAACAGCGATAAATAGATATACGCAGTACGCAGTACGCAAGGAACGAAAAAGTTGTTTACCATCAACAGTCAACACTTTTTATCCGTGTATTGTGTCTGAAATCGTCCTGTTGACAAATATTTTTGTTTACAAAACTTTTTCGTCTAGGATGATAAACCACGCACTCACATATCTTTGTTTATAAGAATTACATATAATATTCATATTACATATATTACTTACTATACATTGATCTTTTTCCAAAAGAATTTAAGAAAGTTTACGGATGGTTTTCATCTTTTATTAATTGATCAAGCAAAACTTAAATTAAATAAAACTCTCAACAAAGAAGATGTTTGTGAAGTGTTGTTTAAAGTTTAAGGTTGAATTTAACTAAATAACGAAAAGATATATATAGCACTTTAGTAACACAAGTATTGGGGGGAGGGGGGGGGGATAAATTTGTCAAAGCAGTTATGTCAGAACAAGTGACAATCTTAAACGGTATCTAGATATTTGGCAAAAAAAGATTGACAGAAAGTAAAATCTAGCGTGATTTAGTAAGTAACTAGTATCTTGCTTGGTATCTCGTGGTTTAATCTAGCGTTTTATAGTAACTTATTAGTTGAATATAGTGTGGTATAGTAACTAACTAGTTACATGTAGCGTGATGTAGTAACTTATTAGTTGAATATAGTGTGGTATAGTAACTAACCAGTTACATGTAGCGTGGTATAGTAACTAACTAGTTTCATGTAGCGTGATATAATAACTAACTAGTTACATGTAGCGTGGTATAGTAACTAACTAGTTACATATAGCGTGGTAACTAACTAGTTACATGTAGCGCGGTATAGTAACTAACTAGTTTCATGTAGCGTGGTATAGTAACTAACTAGTTTCATGTAGTGTGGTATAGTAACTAACTAGTTACATGTAGCGTGGTACAGTAACTAACTAGTTACATATAGCGTGGTATAGTAACTAACTAGTTTCATGTAGCGTGGTATACTAACTAACTAGTTACATTTAGCGTGGTATAGTAACTAACTAGTTTCATGTAGCGTTGTATAGTAACTAACTAGTTACATGTAGCGTTGGGTAGTAACTAACTAGTTACATATAGTGTAGTATAGAAACTAACTAGTTTCCTGTAGCGTGATGTAGTAACTAACTAGTTTCATGTAGCGTGGGGTAGTAACTAACTAGTTTCATGTAGCGTGATGTATTAACTAACTAGTTTCATGTAGCGTGATATAGTAACTAACTAGTTACATATAGTGTGGTATAGTAACTAACTAGTTTCATGTAGCGTGATGTAGTAGCTAACTAGTTTCATGTAGCGTGATGTAGAAACTAACTAGTTTCATGTAGCGTGGGGTAGCAACTAACTAGTTTCATGTAGCGTGATGTAGTAACTAACTAGTTTCATGTAGCGTGATGTAGTAACTAACTAGTTTCATGTAGCGTTATGTAGTAACTAACTAGTTACCTGTAGCTTGGTATAGGTACTAACTAGTTTCGTTTACCGTGATGTAGTAACTAACTAAATTTGATAATAATCCTTCTTGTGCTTGTATCAGCAACATTACTTGTTGGCGTTATCAACAAAAACAAAAACAGCTTTGATTGAAGGTGCAGATGGTTGACAGGTTTTCAGTTTTTAATTACTACACGGTTTTATCAAAGTATAGGCGCAACTATGAGAAGGGAAAGGGGGAGGGGGTTGAGGGTTTTTTTTTTGTTTTCATCTCATATACCTCTATAAAACTTAACGCCTCTTAATTTTGACCTCCTTGTAAATACTGAGGTTTAAACTTAGACTTCTTATTACTTGTCAATGTATTGACAGATATCTAATTAATCGTAAGCTTGAGAACAAAGATTTGATCAAATATATAACATGCAATATCTCCACTAGTCCAGGGGGGGAGCTGATTTCTGTCAAAATAGATTTAAATTAATGAACCTTAATTCAGGTTTTAGGATTAACTTATTCCATTTTTGAGTTTAGAAATTCACGCAACCTCATGCCTGAGTATTTTCAGTTGGATCGGCTCTTTCGGGGGACAATCTTGTCAGAAATGTATATTTTTTCTTAGGCCTAGAATACGACTCCACTATTAATTCCAATAGAATAAAATTCCACTAGAATAAAATTCCACTAGAATACAATTCCACTAGAATAAGATTACACTTTGGAATCCACCATTCGATTCCAAAATAGGGTTTGACCTAGAATACATTTCCAGTAAACGATTCTACTGTAGGCTTTAACCTAGAATACGATTCTACTATACGATTCCACTCTAGATTCCACTGGAATACGATTCCACTTTAGAATCCACTATACAATTCCAATATAGGCTTTGACCTAGAATACGATTCCATTATAGATTAAAAATTGGTGAACAGGTTGTGTCAAAACAATTTCTGGGCCACGCCGCGGCTAGAACACACTACAAGGCCTGAGAGCTTCAGCCACCTAAACGTGTATATTCTGTATACTAGTTGCTTGCAATTGTGACAGCTGAAAGCTCTGAAATTGATGTGACATTTACAGTAAATACAGTATATATTTATATGTAATGATTCAATAGAAATTATTTTTCCTAGATTTTAGAGTCAATGTAAAATAAAGCAACAAACCTTTATTCATAAAACATTTATTTGTTTATCGTTATTTTGTTTAATAAATTGAGTAGACGAAAACAATACAAATGTTTCAAATAAATATATGGGCTGAGATTATGGGTTTATCAGGCTTTGTTTATTAGGTTATCTAGAGGTTATCATCTTAAACCAAGAAGGGGTTTCCATAAAGTCCAGTATCTCAGGGATACATTATATTATTTCATTCAGTATTCATATCATTCCATTATTTTAAAGGGAGCAAGCACTTATTCTTTCCAGTCGGTCACCCTTATCCAGAAAAATCAAAATAATGAATGGTACCTCTTTTATTGTATCTGAAATATATAAGTTTATATATATATACATAAAACGGGCGAGAACCAAGTGATGCTGTATCGATACGTTAGGAGTTCGTGAACATAAGCTAATAGTTTAAATCATAAATGTGGCAGAATTCAAGTTTATAAAAGTAGGACAGGGTGTAACAGTGTGTAGAGACGGGGGAGGGAGTCAAAATACAGAATAAGATAAACTTGGGGCCATGATAAGAGAAGGAGCAGAGAAGGGATGGTGCATGATAAGAGAAGGAGCAGAGAAGGGATGGTGCATGATAGAGAAGGAGCAGAGAAGGGATGGTGCATTACATGATTAGGAATAGATCCTGGAGGGAACGGAACAGTATTTATATAATTAAAGGAGGCTGGGCATGATAGGATTAGAAATGGAAGGGCTAGGGACGGGATAAGGAATGGAGCCTGGAGGGGTAGAAACATGACAGAGATAACAGTCAGGACTCGGGGCATGAAAGGATAAGGATTGGATGGTGGGGGGGCATGACAGGATAAGGAGTGGAGGGGGGAGCATGACCGGATAAGGAGTGGAGAAGCGGGGGCATGACAAAGATAAAAGATAAAGATTGCTGGGGTGCGGGTATGACAGGATAATGGTTGGAGAGGTAAGGGCATGACAGGATAAGGAGTGGAGGGGGGAGCATGACCGGATAAGGAGTGGAGAAGCGGGGGCATGACAGGATAAGGATTGCTGGGGTGCGGGTATGACAGGATAAGGGTTGGAGAGGTAAGGGCATGACAGGATATAGATTTAAGGGGGGGGGGTCTAATATGATAAGGAGAGAAAGGAAGTATGATGGGAAGTGGAAAGGTTGGGGGCATGACAGGATAAGGATTGGATGGGGGGGGCATGACAGGATAAGGATTGGATGGGGGGCATGGCCGAATATGGATTGGAGGGGTGGGAGCATGACATAATAAGGAGGAAAGGGGTTAGGGCATGTCAGGGAGGGAAGTGATGAAAAGATAAGAGGCAAAGGGGTGGGGGATAGGACAGTGTAAGGAGCGGGGAGTATGGGAGTTATGACAGGATAAGAATGACAGAATAAGAAATGTATTTTAAAAGTCTAGAAGACTAGAAAACATAGTTTAAAGATTTAATTAATTCCGGCCTTAGGAGAAGACTGGGAGAGAAACGTGTTGAAACTTTGTAATTTCTCCAGACCTCCTGGTGAGACAGTATCCGATACATCTATTCTTGTTTCATACTACTCATTCTTACAAATATAGACAGTTCCAGCTTTATTTACATACAATATATATCCTTGGATATTCTTGGATAGTTTATAGATTCAATTTGGATATAAAGACTATAAAAAACGCTTCGATCTTCTAATCATCATATATATCCTCGAATAAACAGATGTAAAAATCACCAAAAAAAAACATGTAGAAAACATATTAAAATTCGGTTGAAAAAAATTTGTAAAACAAATTTTAATAGTAGATGTCTTGATTTCCTAATTAGCTGTTTCATAATTTGTAAATCTAGTGCAGGCCAAAAACATATATTTCAATAAAGGAATTGAGTATTTCCCACAAACTAAAATTTTCTAATTCCTATATTGTTCCAACCTAATGATGTAAACCTTAGATATTTCAAACTTAAATTATTTAATCTAACTCAAATATCAAAGGTCTACGACATTGGGTAAAGGGATTAGAAAATTAGAGTTTCAAGTTTGTGGCAAAGACTCAATTCCTTTTATGCTGAACTCAAAATCAATAATAATTATTTTTACAAAAGCTAGACTTTTCTTCTTGAACATTATACATTCTTAAACAGTTAAAAGAAACTGAGTTTTTCCCACCAACTCAAATTTTCTAATATTTATTTATATTATCTTTGCAATCTGATGGGGTAGACCTTTAATATTTTAAACTGAGATTTTTTGGTCTAAAATAATTAATGGTTTGAAATATCAAAGGTCTACGACATTGGGTCCGGTTGCCAAGATACAGGGTATAGAAAATCAGAATTTGTGGCTAAAACTCAGTTCCTTTGTATTCATATTTTGATAAGCAGATAGAGGTTCCTTAAATGTACAGAATGTCTCTAAACCCTGTATATTTCAAATCCATAATCTGAACCAAGAAATAACATTCTAATTATCGATATTACCAGACCTACTAACAGACAACTGCAAATTGAGATATAAATTGGCTCAACATACCAACAGTTCGCTAGAGATTAGAAACAAGAAAATATATTTAGAGACGTGCTTCATGCTCAAGGATTGTTAATTGCGCTTTCTATCCCGGTTAGTATTTATGCTCACTAGTTGGCAGACTGTAGGATAGATTACTGGAGAAGGGTTAGAAGAAAGGATCTGTAGAAAATGAATGGTGGGATATTATCTAGGATGGGTCTGTTATATGGCTTAGTGTTTAAAGTCGTGATGGAGAAAATTAAAGTTAAACCCGGAAAAGTTGATTCTGATGGCAGGGATTGAGAGAGAAATCAGCCAATATATCGACTTAGAGATTCACAAAAATAAAAAATGGCTTGAACAGTTAAACAATCTTAAAAAATATTTACAACTACTTTACAGAGCAGTTCTGGAAACTTTCTTATACCAAGGGTTCCAAAACAAAATTGTTCTTAAAGGAACCCATGTTTAATTATATATAAAATGAAAATTTCATTGATTTTGTAGGTCAAAACCTTAGAAGCAAATACAAAAATAAAACTAAAACTACACAAATCGTAATTAATACAAATACAATAGTTAAATATAAAATAAGAATGATTTGAATATAGGAATGCAACCTTGAAATGATATTTGTTAGAATATTTACATAAAGAACAAAATCTAACTTTTAGTTTTCATAAAAAAAACTTTGAGCAAAAATAAATATCTGAACGAATTTACAGTTTTCAATTTAGTAGAGTCTAACTTCTCCTGACTGAAAACAATTGAACCCTCCCAACCTTATGCATATATTATATATAGCATACTAAATATTTAAATGAAGGAAATATTATTAACTAGGTATATATATATATAATAGTATATCTATTTATAACTAGTCTAGGACTAGGAGCAGAAAAGTATACATCTTGTTAGTTTAGGGTTTGATGGAACGATTAGAAATTTAATAATTTTCTAAAATATGTAGAAAGTGTCAGGAATTATCCACGCATCTCTCTTTGCTGCATCATCTATACCAGACTAATCTGTATTCAATATTTATAGATAAAACAGAAATGTAGTAATTTCTCTGGTTTTGGATCCTGGTAAAGGGCTACTTTAATACGTTATCAAATAAACTTTAAGAAAGTAAAATCGCAAACGGATCTTTTTTATGTCTGTTTTCTTCGACATTTTCATCTACTAGAGATATTTGAAAAGAGTACAATTTTATTTAAATTTTCGTTTTTACACTTAAATACCAAAATTAATACAAAGTAAAATAGTTATCTAGGCAATTATCTTTGCAGTTATGTTGTTGACCTTTAATATTTCAAACTATAAATTCTGTTAGATTTAATAATCTAAGTTTGAAATAGCAAAGGTGTACACTATCAGGATGTTAACAAATTTGAGTTTGTGGCAAAAACTCAGTTCCTTTGATCTTATTTGATTAAGAATTATTTCTGTTGTGGATTGGACCACCCTGAGAAGCTGACTAATCCATCATCTCAACTTAACGGATTTGGAAATCAAGGTTTTCTTCTCAGATTCCTCCTTCTTGGTTTATCAAATATTGATTTTTAGAATATTCATCATTTCTTAGTAACTCACCGTTACTTTAGGTAACGTAAAGGAAGAACAAATATAAACTAAGAATCAAACGAAAAGTACTGATTACTCGCAACAAACTTAATTTTCTTGTAACTAACTCTGCAATCTAATGGTGTAAACCTTTAGATATTTTTAACTTTGATTATTTGATCAAGCAAATTTCATGATTTCAAATATCAAAAGGATATGGTTCATTAGAATTAGAATTAGAGTTTGTAGCAAATAATCAGATCCATTGCATCAAATCAACGTAATAGATGGGCTCTAGAACTTTCTCAACTGTTAGTCCATCTTCTCTGAATCATAAATGAATGGAATATCGGACAACAGCAGATTACTCTTCTGAAGATTTTTTTTAAATCGATACATCTTTTCAACCTGATGTTGCAGACATTTGACATTTCAAACTAACTATTAATTTAACAAAATAAAATATTCACAGTTTGAAATAACAAAGGTTTACCGATCAGGTTTCCAAAATAATGGGTTATAAATAAAGAGCTCCTTAAGTTCCTTCAGGGAGTTTTCTTATAATGTAATAAATTGAACACAATTCTTTATATCTGCAGCAATATGAAAACCCTCAAATTTAGTATTTGGTATGACATTATCAATATTAGGTTCCAAGTTGTACAATTCGACTTTGTCATTCTATTTTCATATATTAAAAAATCCATACATACATTACATAAATTCTAAATTACAATTTCACGGATTACTTAAACCCATTGACGACCAAATGTACGCTTTTTAATTCAGCCCAGAATAAACCAGTTATGGGACCTTATCAAAAACCAAGTTTCTCCGTAGACAGAATACAGTTCAAGGGTGGTTTCTCTATAATCCGTGAGAAGCTAATCATCCAGAGAAAAAAAGGTATTTTACAACCTAAATTAAATATTCATGATTAGGCATTTAGGTACACTTCACAGGGTAGTTGTAGCGCTTAGGATTTTTGTGCAAAGTTATTGTAGGAAATTTTAAAGTTTGTATTCGGTAGATAGTTTGCATATTTAGTCTGTGTAGTCGTAAACTTCATAAACTTCATTTTATTCATAACTGGGAACAAATCTTTTATTTAACACACGCGCTTATATCCAGCAGTTCACACCCTACAGAACGAAGATTTAAATTGAGTAAGAAAAATCCTCATTGAAATACTAAAATACAATTGGTATTTACAGGCCTTACAGGTGTACAGTTAATTCCTTTGTATTGAATATGCTAAAATACAAAATCATTAGAGCCAAGATAATGAAGGAATATATAAGTAGCTGAATACTAATTTGAAACCAATGACAATGGATTGGTTCAAGAATAAGAAACTTGCTAGACCGATGTATATTGTATTCATTATATTTGAAGGTATAGAGCCGGTTACACCCAGGATTATGTTAATATAGAGTTTTAGAGATAAAAATCAAATTCTCTATTCAGAGTTTAGGGTTCAGATTTTTAACAGTCAAATGTTCGTTTAATAACTTACATATTTTCATGGTTTTAGAATATTCATATATCTGTGTTCTTCTCATAAATAATGTAGTATACACTACCCTATCTTCTAACATTGAAAGGAGTATAAAAACTTCTCTGTACTCTGGTAGTTTCATAAAGAATAAACTTCTCTGTATTCTGGTAGTTTCATAAAGAATAAACTTCTCTGTATTCTGGTAGTTTCATAATGAATAAACTCTACTGTATTCTGATAATTTTCCTAAAGGATAAACTTCTCTGTGTTCTGGTAGTTTCATAAAGGATAAACTTCTAAACATTCTGTATTCTGTATTCTGGTAGTTCCATAAAAGATAAACTTCTCTGTATTCTGGTTGTTTCATAAAGAATAAACTCCTCTTTAGTTGAATAAATATATGAATGAATGAATATTTAGGTAGTTTCATGAAGTATATACTCCTCTGTATTCTGGTAGTTTCTTAAAGTAACTTCTCTGTATTCTGGTAGTTTCATAATGAATAAATTCTACTTTATTCTTGTAGTTTCATAAAGGATAAACTTCTCTGTATTCTGGTAGTTTCATAAAGAATAAACTTCTCTGTATTCTGGTAGTTCCAGAAAGAATAAACTCCTCTGTATTTTGGTAGTTTCATAATGAATAAGCTCTACTGTATTCTGGTAGTTTCAAAAAGAATAAACTCTACTTTATTCTCGTAGTTTCATAAAAGATAAACTTCTCTGTATTCTGGTAGTTTCATGATGTTTATGCTGTAATCAGAATAATTGCAGACTATCCCGTGAATTCTCCCCTCCATTAGGGAGGTCATTCCAAACGTTTAGGGTCAAGGAATACCCTCTAGACTCCAATAGAAGCAAACAAACAATTTCTACTGACATTCAAACATTTAAACATCTTGACGACTTGGCATGTATTTATGGGTTAAAAGGATGAAATAACTCCAACGCAAGATGTGGAGGTATCGTAAAAGTCTCTTTGAAGAAAGCAATACACTCTAAAGAGAAGATGCTGAAAGTCTATTCTCTTGTAAATGAAGGCTTGTATTTTATGTGATGCAAATGGGCAAGTGTGGGTTGTGCTGTGTTGAATGTGCATGCAAAATTTAAATGTTTGTATCCACTATATACATACATTACACATCTTTTCTGATTAAAAAAGATATTATAAAAGATTGGTTTGACTGTGGGTTTGTTTATCTGCCAAGGATTGAATTGTCTGGGTGGTATGGAAGGTATGGAAGTTTTTCATCCTGCTTCGAAATCTGTTCATGTATCCGAAAATATATTCATATGTTCGACTGTCAGTCAGAATGCGTAGGTTTGGTGTCTGACAAGGTTATGGGTTAGACTGCCTGGACGATTTGTGTGGGTTTCCTTAGGTTTTTACTTCTAATACCTTGTCATTTAAAGGGACAGTAAAGGAAAAATGAAAGGGGGTATAGGCTGAATGCTAATCACTTTAGCTTTTCATCAAGACCCTTGAGACGCCTATCTGAAGTTCCTAACTCGAGAGTTGATATAAAGCTGTTTCAAACTTATACGAAAATGCATATATATACAATTTCGTATAGAAATAGTAGGTTTAAACAGACCATGCTCAGAAAAACAGCAACCAATCTGAAAAAGATTATATCCCAGAGAAAGCTAATTGTAATTTAGGTTTACTTTTATATTTGTTGTTTCTATTTTCAATAGATTTCATTCATAATATTATTTTTACGTCCGTATTACTTGACCAGAAATTCCACCAATGGCAGTGCAGTAAAGTGGTCACGTGATACAGGCGGAGACACGTGACCAGTATACTGTTCTGTCATTGGTGATAGTTCTGGTCACGTGATTTAAGTTTCAGATTTTCAAAATTTTGCATATATGAATTTTCGTATAATTATAAGACAGTTTTATATCAATTTCTCGAGACAGGAACATCAGATAAAACTTTCATGGGTCGCGATCAAGAGCTAAAGTGATTAGCTTTCAGCCTATACCCCCTTTCATTTTTCCTTTACTGTCCCTTTAAATGAGCAAAATGTCGAATATCTTTCTGTTTTCATACATACAGGGTTAACTAAAAAATGAATTGGCTTCAGAGACGGGTTTACAAAATTTAAACTGTCTGTTTCTTTGCATTCATGGTTCCCTGTAACTGTTAACTTGATTCTTTCAAATCAATGATTAAGCATATGCATTAAACTACTTTATTCAAGACAGAAAACTTTATTTTGCCGCCTTGTAATCGTCATATTTAAAGAGTTTAGGGTCCTCTTTACTGTTTCATCCTTTGTGGGTAACTCTGTACAGACAGAAAGAAAGAGATTGTGTGTGAAAATGTGTGTTCGTGTGTGTGTGTGTGTGATGTGAAGGATTGATGAGGTTAGTTCAGATATCATTGTTAAAAGGCCGGAGCAAAAACTAAACTTAATTTTCGGTCAAATATAGTTCCGCAGGGGGGCTAACTTTATAGTTTACATCAAGGTAAATATTCCATATTCAGGCAGTCAGGCAAACATTCAGGGTTTAGGTATTCAGGCAGTCAGGCAAACATTCAGGGGTTAGGTATTCAGGCAGTCAGGCAAACATTCAGGGTTTAGGTATTCAGGCAATCAGGCAAACATTCAGGGGTTAGGTATTCAGGAAGGAAGTAGAGTGGGCTTTAAGAAAATAATGAGTAAAATTTTGTGAACTTTAAAGTTTTATTATTTCTTTCAAATTCAAGACACATATAACGTGTACGTAGCTCAGAAATAAACTGAGTAGATGAGAAGGGGCCGAGGAGAAGGGAGGGAGGGGAGGGAAGGAGGGGGGAGGGAAGGGGTCAAAATACATAACTTAACAAACCTTTCTGAACTTAACTAGGAATCCAAGCATACTGAACCAAATATACCCAACACAAGCAAATAGCAATTTACTTTCTACCTTAATTGTCAAAAAATAACGAATTGAACGAAAATTAAGCAAACAACTCCATACTTTTAAATCAAAAGATTTACCTGAAACTAACTTATTAGGAGTTTGTTTGTGTTGTGTTCGTTTGTGTGTGAAGAATATGCAGATGAGGTTGTGTGTGTGTGTGTTTGTCTGTGTGTGCGAGTTTGTCCTTAATGACTGTGGACTACTAAACCCTTTGTAAGAAGAAGCTGAATAGAAATTTTTGGCTGACATGTCAGTCAATGATGATGAGGACGGCTCTATAGCACAAAGGGGGGGGGGAGGGTAGTGTGGCATGGTATGGTTTTCAAGTATTGAGATGAGAGAGTATTTAAAATAGAAGAGTTTGGTTTTTTAAGACATTACATGCTAACATTTTTGAATTGATATTACGTTAATAATATCTGAAACTGAAATTTTGTGAATCTGTTAATAATTAAACCTGGTCTGTTGAACTTGATTACAGTTGAACTCGGGCAGATTTTTTACCTAAAGTCGAAACTAATGAGCAGCATAAAGCAGTTGAGCTTGTTTAGAATCAAATTCTTCTGGAATCCATTTCACTATGGTGGAATCTGTGTTTCTGGTACAATAAGAATTCCTGAAAGAGAAGTAAATGCTTTGAAAAGGATGCTAATCGATCAGAATGGATTCCAGAATATGCGATAAGGTTGACACGGAACATATTTATTTCCTGGGTCACTCAAATGCAATTGAATTACTGAAAATAGACGTTTCATGGAGAGAGTATCGGGAGAGAGGAGGGAGAGAGGAGGGAAAGGAGAGAGAGGAGGGAGAGGAGAGNTAGAGGTGGAATGCAGAGAGATGGAAAAGAGATGAGATAATAATAATAATAATGAAGATTTGAGACATGAGTCCAATTGACCTTGTTGAGCCTGTATATGCTTGTGTGTGGCACGTTTTCAAATTATACCCTTAATTCAAGAATTTGACAGATATCTTGGGATACTTGGATATTTTGATACTCCAGTGTACTCTTGAGCCCGGATATCTTGGAATTACATTTTAGGTTTAGAATTGATGCATGGATTGACTTATTTGTTTGTGAGGATAATTTAAATTCAACAGATTTTTTTTCAGACTTGAAGAGAAGGAAGTTAAGTTAATGTGGAATAGGGAAGAGTGGAAATGTAGGATGAACAGATGTAATGAAACAGAAACAAAAAGAAGGATTAAAGTAAAAGAAATAAATAAAAAGTAATGAATAATAAAGGTGTAGAGAATGAAAAGAGGAGAATGAGTGTGTAAGGAAAGAATGGAATCATTAAAACCTGATGACTATGGAAGGTTAGGAATGACTAAAGCATGTGTTTAGTATGCGGCTGGTTAGGTGGAACCCTTGATTAAAACATCTGACAAATGTCACAGTCTGTACTCAGAATATTCACCAGGTTCGTCTGCATTGTCTATCTATCTGTATTGATAGTCAATCTGTTTTGTCTGTCCGTCAGTATTGTCTGTCTATCTGTATTACCTATGTCTGTCTATCTATATTGTCAATGTCAGCCTTTCTTGTCATCGCTTCTAAATGGGCTGTCTGTCAGGCTGTCATGTCTGATGTCTGATAATCTGTCTTATCTTGTCTATATGTTTTATCTTATTGTCTATCTATCTGTATTTCAATGTCGGTCTGTCTGTATTGTCAATGTCAGTCTATCTAATCTTTTCTTCCTAAACGTCATGTGTGTCTATCTGTCTTGCCTGTCTATCTGTATTTTTAGTTTATCTGCATTGTTAGTCCACGGTTTAAAAGGGTCATGGTTAAAAGTCAGTGAGCTAGTACTTTGGAACCCATTTTTAACACGTTAAATAAGATTTTCCGATCTGTTATTTTACATTTTTGGGGTCGACAATAATTTTAAATTTTAAAGCATATAATGTCTTTTATGCTATTTTCGACAGATTTTGAATTATAAATTAAAAATGACTGACGACACGTCGATACAGACGTCTATCTGTGTTGTCGTCTATCTGTGTTTTCCTTTAGATCTGTATTTTAAGTCTATCTGTAATGTTGAAATTTCCGGACTGTGATATCTGCCACTCTTGTCTATTTCATGCTTGAGTAAAAGACTCTGCAATTCTGCATTCCTTAGAAAACCTTACCTCCACTCATTAGTGTTTATATCAACGTTTGCTTAACCCTCTGCAAATTCCTGTTTATTTACAGTTTTAGCAAATAGATGACAATGTTAAACAAATATTTTCAAGTTGTAAAATAAGGATTTGATTTAGGGTAAAAGCATGACAAAACATTATTGTTTATTCATTGGTTTGTCAGCCTTTGTTTTGTATTTGTGCAGATCAATATTCCGAGTTGAAATACTACGTGCTTTCTCACTTTAGGATGATTGTGTGCCAGACATCACAAGGTTTGGCACCATTATCAAGGTTAGCTCAGAGTGCAACAACACCACTAACAGATACGTCTGAAATCATAGACGAATGAATATGAAGATTCTGCAGAGCATGTTTGAACCATGTGATAATCCACAATAAAAAGAATATAAAGACAAGGATAAAATCAGGTGTTGGAAGTTCGTAGAAAGTTATCAGGATTCCGAGCATACATTTTTCATTTCGAAAAAGGAAATGAGATTTTGGATCAGATATTTCATAAAGGATCATAAAATTATTTTGTGATTAAAGATTAGTTTTAGATTTAGGGAACTGATTCAGGATCAAATATTTGTTGTTAAAACTGTTTTTTTATTAAGAAATGTTTTTTTCTTATCTACGAAGAGTTTTCGGTGTAGCTGAAGGATTCTAACCTGACAACGTTTTAAATGAAAGGTTATTATCGGGATCAAATAGATTGTCAACCTATTTGATCGGGATCATTGAACAGTTTTTAATGTTTAGGGGTGCGTTTTAATTGAAGATAACTTATATAATTCAAAAGAATAGTTTTCAATCAGATATTTAAAAAAATATGGATGGTCATCAGATAGGAGTTTTTAAGTTAGATAGGTTTTAGATTTAGAGATAGTTTTCATATTTAAGTATAAGGTTTTTAGAGATTGTTTTTTATCACGAATGAGCTCTTTAAAACATTTTTTTTAAAGTTCACATTTGTTACAAACGGATGATGATTACTTATTAAATTGATTAAAATACCCTCTCCTCAAATTTGAAGCTAGATTATATTTTAAAAATGTGTAATGCATAAACTCACACCATCACGTCAATAGATCAAGGTCAGATTATACAGGTCGGTTCAGATTGATCGACAATTGAAAAGAGTGAAAAACAAAAATATTTTTGGATCTTTTATATAAATTTTACGTTCATGCCAAGTATAATAAACATGATTTGTTTCAAGGTTAAATAAATCTTTTGTATAAAGACCAGAGTATCTGGACATTAATCTGCTCAATGCACTGGAAATATGGGAATAGGACGTTAAGTGCTAAAAAGTATTAGAAACAATCTTTCAGATTTGAAGATAATGGGGGCAAAATTATTAGAAAGAGAGAGTTATATATTTTATGCTGGAGAGTATGGGGTAAATCATACAAAAGTGTAAAATGGAGAAACGGAAAAAATAGTAACTTGCAATAAGATTGGAGGTTCGGAGGAGACTAAGAACCCGAAATCACGAGTTCAATAAGCAATATTTTATATCGGATTTTTATCAACCTTTTGTATTGCGATCGTGTCAGTAAGATTCCCGTGGTTCTACCGAGTGTTCTCTAATCAAAATTTGAGGCATATTTGTGAAGGGGTTCATGAGTTATGATCGGAAAAACATAGATTAGTACTGTATATAGATTTTTTAATGCAATATCTCCAGTACGTAGTTTATAAACATCGAAGGTGAATAAACTTTTTCTTTTCCTGTCTTTTATGTTGATGTATATTTAGACTATGCTTCCATCTAATTTAATTTTTAATTACTGCTCTGTCTGCCGCATTTTCTTTTCTTAAATTATCAAACGATAACAAAAAATGTCGCGGATTTATCAATTATGTTTGTGGATTTTGAAAAATCTTATTTTTTAAAATTTTGATGATCTATAAACCTTTCCTGGGATCATGTTAGGTCCCATAAAAAATTTGGGACAATCGTCTTAGCCGTTTTCACGTTTATTGGATGCAAACAAACGGACACCCAAAGCGCCGATCGGCAATATCTAATATCCAGATATTCAATCCTTATCTCAAATTTTATACTCACTCTAAAGGAGAAAGCTTCACTTAAACTGCTATATTTAAGCAATAAAAATATAAACTAAGCTAAGATTCCAATTCTATTTTAAACGTAAACTGTAATTCTAACTTTTAATAATAAAAAATTACTCAAATTTATTTAGTTTTTAATCTCTTTCACCTAAATATTATTGTAGCTATTCCGCAAAATTTAAAATTGTGAATTCTAACATTTTGAAAATGCATTTCAAAGATTGAGCTTAAGCTTAATAAAGATTAATCCTGAAAACATTATCTGCAATGGATTAAGATAGGAGGAGATCCAAAATTTGTAAAATTCATGTAATTTTCACCACTTGTTCCTGTTTTTGTCCCAAAAAATCCCGTTTTCAAAATCTCTTCAACGGAAATTGTGGTTTCAGTTAGACCAGTGACAGTAAATCAAACAAGAATATAAAACAAAGCTTCCAATCTCTGGTAATTTTTTATTATTATTTTGCGACACGAACACACGATACGAACACTTTTATTATTTTTATTTTATATTCTAACCTATATCTTGTTGGTAGAAACCAGTAACTACAGGAACTGACCGTATATATTGTGGACTGTAGTAATTAGTGCAGGATTAAACCAGGAAATCATCATTCATTAATCATAAACTTCTACCTCAAGCTAAACAGCTGCATCATGATTAGTTCATTAATTAAATATTTGTTTGTTTAAAAATTATAAATAATTTTTACATTTTTTACAGTTTGTGTTAGTCCTATTAAGAAGTAGATTTTTTTACATAGCAGCAGATAAAGCTGTAATTATCAAATATTAAAAATATCTAAATTTGATATTTAAAGCTTTTTTCTCGGTTTAAAACCCAAGCCTCGCATTTAATTGAATTGATGAAACGAATTTCTGACAAGATTCTGTAGATTTGATTTGTTGGAAGGTCATACTTATTTCCTAGAGTCTTCAGTCCTCAATATACACAATCAGTTATAGAATCTTCTGTTAGAGTATCAGTCATTTTAAATATACAAAACAAATTAAGGTTTTTGTGTAATTGTCATATTTTGTTGAATTCTTGCTCGAAGCTTTTGAAGCAATCCAGGATAAATTCAAATATCAAATTGGAGTTTGTTAAGATTAAGGAAAAGTTTCAACAAACCGTTCAAATTATATGATTGTTTTGTTTTGTTCTGTGACTAACTTTATCAAGAGATATTCTCAACAAAATCAGTTATACTAATATTTTAATAGTACATTGAGGATTTTTATTTTATTTTAGGAAATCGTCGTTAATATCGTGATACATGTACATAATCATTTTCT
The DNA here is from genome assembly GCF_000591075.1 of Eurytemora carolleeae. Classification (NCBI taxonomy): domain Eukaryota; kingdom Metazoa; phylum Arthropoda; class Copepoda; order Calanoida; family Temoridae; genus Eurytemora; species Eurytemora carolleeae. The sequence goes on from NW_019396020.1 coordinate 434,370, forward strand.
GTACAAATACCCTAAAATATTAATACAAAAGTATCTAAATCGTGATTCTCACGCGATCCGTCCTGCGCCCAGTAGTATTGAATCCGGGTTCTTTCTCAACCCTTTAATTATATTCCTTGATTTAATGTGTTCCAGCAGGCAGCAGCTACGCTACATGGAATATCTTTAATAACTAATAATTTTAGTAATAGGTTTAAATATTTAAAAATTAAGAAGAAAAAAAAACAAATTTAACACAAATGAAGGAACGAATGGACTTAATAAAAACATAAATTTAAACCTTCCACTAATTCAATCAAATCAAATCATAATTTATGCATGTAAAAATGGATATTTAAAATTACATCAACTGATTACTGTTTATGGCAAGGAGACGGAACTAGTCTAAACTATTCCCGTACAATTATTAAACATGAGCAAATAGAGTAAATTTACGACGAAAAAGAACAAGCTAATTGAACCAAACTTATTTAAATTAAGTAAATTAGAAAGAGCCAGAGAAAGATTACCAGATTAAAGGAATTGAGTATTTGCCGCAAACTCAAATTTTCGAATCCCAATACCTTTGCAACCTGATGGTGTAAACCTTCAATACTTCAAACTTAGATTATTTAATCAAACAGTTTGAAATATTTTTGGTCGACAACATTGTAGCAAAGACTTAATTCCTTTAAGATTAGTAAATATGAATGCAGGAGAGGGAGAACCAATAAAAGTAATCTGTAAAACGTTCTGATCAATTTGCCCAATAAATCAACTGATAAAAATATAGCTTATTTAAAAACAGATAAAAGAACACTACAAATCAGTTGAATAAAAATGAATCGTAAAGCTAGAAGTTATACAAATGAGAAGATCATATTGTAAACAAAATAAGTTAATCTTTGAACGTTAAATATTCTTTTATACAAACGTTCATATTTAATGAAAACTTCAAGTTTTGTAAAAGGTTTTATGAGTTTAATCTAAGTAAAAAAAAAACCAAGGATTTGCACAATTTGTAATGTATGCAGTGAATAAAAGTGCAAATAATTTTAATCTTGTAAAAAAATAGTCGCAGAAAATTTTTATTTTTTTCGAGTTTATTAAGCGTAGCTTAATCTTTAAATTATATCATCCTTCTGTTATTTATCTATATCCTTGTATTATATCTTTGTATACATCCGTGTATTTAATCCTTGTATTATATCTTTGTATTATATCCTTGTATTATATCCTTGTATTGTATCCTTGTATTATATCCTTGTATTATATCCTTGTATTGTATCCTTGTGTTATATCCTTTTATTATATCCTTGTATTATATCCTTGTATAAATCCTTGTATTATATATATGTATTATATCCTTGTATTACATACTTGTATTATATCCTTGTATTTTATCCTTGTATTATATCCTTGTACATACCCTTGTACTATATCCTTATATTATATCCTTGTATCATATTCTTATATTATACCCTTTTAATTATATCCTTGTATTATAACCTTGTATTATATCCTTGTATTGTATCCTTTTACTATATCCCTGTATTGTATCCTTGAATTATATCCTTGTATTATATCCTTATATTATATCCTTGTATCATATCCTTGTATGTATCCTTGTATTTATATCTGGACTATCCTGACTGGAAGTATTTTACTAGTATAATTTGCATCAAGGATTATGGGATTGAATAGGTTTGGATCGGGTTTGTATTTTGGTTTAGATAAAATCAAATCATTGTACAAAAGAAGTTTATGCTCTGTATTCAATGCAACGAATCATATATAACTGATTTCAATTAAAGGCCTTTCAATCTGTAGCAAAGCGGACAGATCGGTAAAGGATCCAGCAGGAAATAATGTATGAACAAACAATTTGATTTTTTTTTAGGTTTTTAAATATTCACATCCTTCGGTGATTACGTGCATCCATATATATTAAATTGTAATCTCTGTTTGCTTGTTTTTTTTGTATGTCCGATCATAACTCATGAACCCCTTAATTGATTTGCCTCAAATTTTGATTGGGGAACTCGGGAGAACCACGAGCATGTTCTAAGCTTGGTTTTGAGATTCTAAGTTGAGTTTTAGGGAAAAATAGCTAAAATCGTAATTTACGACCAAGAGCGGGTAAACGGCGGAAGTAACCATGAGTAACCTGTGCAACGCTTGGTTCCCTAGCTAGGCTTTAATAAACTAAATAATGTACAGAAAATGTCTCTTGACTGGAACTAGTAATTTTATCTTAACTCTTGTAAATATATTCTAGAATTAGAACAATCTATTATGGTGGATAGAAGAACGACAACGCCCCTTTCAATTTATTCTTTTATATCATTAACTTTTTACTGAATAATTGAGAACTAGAGAATTATTAATTGCTTCTTTGTTTGAAATTAGCATTATCCCCGCCCTCTACTCATTAAATACAACATTCATCATCTTCTTCTTCTTCTTCTTCTTCTTCTTCTTCTTCTTCTTCTTCTTCTTCTTCTTCTTCTTCTTCTTCTTCTTCTTCTTCTTCTTCTTCTTCTTCTTCTTATTCTTCTTCTTCTTCTTCTTCTTCTTTTTCTTCTTCCCTTTCCATATTCGTAATTTTGTTTTTGAATTTGATATCACCGTATTCAGTTCATTTACATATTCTCTACTCCTCCCAAGGGTTAACCTTTAACTGTCTGATATGTAATATATGTTTATTGTAATGTAATTGGTTGAACCATTAGTATGCATTAAATGGTTCACACAGTTTGATAGTTGGATATATTTCAATAGAAGGAAATACCGATGAATGTTAGATTGCCATTAACGATTCACAATTGTGTCTTTTAAACTGTTACATCAAGCGCTACATATAGATATTTAAAAATAATGACACTCTGCAAAGCTACATATAGGTATTTAAAGATAATTTCACTCTACAAAGCTACATACAGATATTTAAATATAAATTCACTCTACAAAGTTACATACAGATATTTAAATATAAATTCACTCTACAAAGCTACATATAGATATTTGAATATAATTTCACTCTACAAAGCTACATATAGATATTTAAATATAATGACACTCTACAAAGTTACATACAGATATTTAAATATAATGACACTCTACAAAGATACATACAGATATTTAAATATAATTTCACTCTACAAAGCTACATACAGATATTTAAATATAATTTCACTCTACAAAGCTAAATTTAGGTATTTAATTATAATTTCACTCTACAAAATTACATATAGATATTTAAATATAATTTCACTTTACAAAGCTAAATATAGATATTTAAATATAATTTCACTCTACAAAGTGACATATAGGTATTTAAGTATAATGACACTCTACAAAGCTACATACAGATGTTTAAATATAAATTCACTCTACAAAGCTACATATAGTTATTTAAATATAATTTCACTCTACAAAGCTACATATAGGTATTTAAATATAATGACACTCTACAAAGCTACATAGATATTTAAATATAATTTCACTCTACAAAGTTACATATAGATATTTAAATATAATTTCACTATACAAAGCTACATATAGGTATTTAAATATAATTTCACTCTGCAACGTTACATATAAATATTTAAATATAATGACACTCTACAAAGGCTGCTTCAATTAAAGGAACTCAAGCCTTTATCCTTTAGATTTTTCAAGAAGCATTTTGTTTCGGATTTCTTATGTTTTGGAACAAATTACTAGCATTTGTGATTAGGAACCTGTCTCCACATGAAGAAACAAAAATGGTAGGCCTTGAAATAAACGCCCAATCCACGTGGCTTACTGGGGGGGGGGGGGGAAGGGGGACGTCCCCTCCCCTTGGAAAATTGGAAAATTAAAGCTTTAATAATATTTAAATATATACATTTTAATTGTATGCTAGCTATTATAAACTATTTAAAGTTTCATAACTACCAATTCTGTCAAATTTAATCATGATTTGAACCATTTAAAGTTAACATCAATTCCTGAATGCTGGCATTTAATGATGAAGATGCAATTTTTTTATTTAGATTTTTGATATAAATTCAAAATGGTTGGTTCTATAGTGCATTGATTTTGTTAATACTGCTGTTAATCCTAAGCAGATTAGATCTTTTATGTTATGGCGTTTATTGAGGCCAGAGATAGGAACTTTTGAATGGGATATCCTTAATCCTGATTGGATAATTAATCTGGAGATTAAAAATGAGTGGAGAACAAGCAATATTTAATCTGGAGATTAAGAAAAAGAGTGGATTAAGCCTTAATCCCGATATCCACCATTCTAAAGTTTTCAGCTCTGGACACTGACTAAATTATAACTTCGTAAACCTGTCAAAACCCAGCGAAATTGGAGATTTTTAACTTGTCTTTTATCTTAAGGCGTAATAGACTGACATTTATATGCTTCGCCCTAAGCATGCATTTTGAATCCATTTTGCATCATGGATTAATCATGAAATCTGGATCAATTCTGCATTCTGGACTTATCGTGCATTCTGTATTAATTCTGCGTCCTGGATTTGTCATGCATTCTGGATCGATTCTCCATCCTGGATTTATCACGCTTTCTGGATCAATTCTTAATCCTGGATTTATCATGCATTCTGGACCAATTCTGTTTCTTGAATTCATCCTGCATTTTGGACCAATTCTGATTCAATTCTGCATCTTGGATTTATCCTGCATTTTGGATCAATTCTGCATCCTACATTCATCTTGCATTTAGGATCAATTTTGCATCCTGGATTTATCCTGCGTTCTGGATCCATTCTATATCCTGGATTTATCCTGCATCAATTTTAGATCCATCTTACATTTTGGATCCATCCTGCATCCTGGATCTTTCTTGCACCATGAATCCATCTTTCATCCTGGATTCATCTTTGATTATTCTGGCATCCTGGATCCGTCCTGCATCCTGGATCCAAATTGCACTCAGGGCTAATCCTACATCCTGGATCAATTTTGCATTCTGGATCCATCTTGCATCATTGATCCATTCTGCACCATATAAATTTTAACCCTAAATCCATTTGCATCCATTTTCTATCCTGGCTTCACCCAGCATTCATGGATTAATCCTGAGTTATGTACCCTTCTTGCATGCTGCATCCATTCAGCATGAAGGAACCCTTTTGCATCCTAGTTCCATTTTGCATCCTGGATCCATTTTGCATCCTGGTTCCATTTTGCATCATGGATCCATTTTGCACCCTGGATCCATTTTGCATCCTGGATCCATTTTGCATCCTGGTTCCATTTTGGAAGATAAAAATGAAAATACTCATGATTACAAAAATAGAAAGAACTATGAAAACGTAATTTTGATTTTGTAATAAAATACACAAAAAGGACTCTTCGTCTAATGGAGAAATTTTTATTTAAACAAAAGCATGATATTCCTCAGAATTGCTGATTAGTGGAATGAGGATTCTATGAATCAAAAAAATATCACAAATTTTAGTTTGTTAAGATATCCTATCATGATGATTAAGATAAAACACAATATTTATTACCAGGCATGTCCAAAAAAGCTGGTACGTATATGCAGAAAATAGTTAATTAGCAATATCTAAAATAATGTTCCTGCCAAATGCATCATTCATCCTTTGCCCAAACTTGCTGCATCATGATTTTAGAAATGCATCATGAATTCTACCACATGAATCCTGCAAGATATTAGCTGTAAAGTTTGCATGTTTCTGCACTGTTTACCAAGTGTCCTGGAGAGAGAGAACGAAGGTTGAGTAATGATGCTCTGTATTCTTCTCTTATCTGAGAACAATAGAAACTCAAACCTTATTTGGATCAGTTTCCAACCCTCCTGGAGAGTCTGAATAGCGTCTACTCCCAAACTTTCAGTAGGAGACAGGACCTGGATATCCTGAACCCTGTCACACAGATTATATGCACAAAAGTTATAATCAACCTGATGCACAGAAAGATAGTTAAGGTTTAACAGGGAAAAAACTTTGAACAATTATGTTTAAGTAAAGTTTATTTCTATCTATAACATGGCTTTGATGTAGATATGTAGATATCTGGTTTACATCAGGTAATGTCATCAACGGCAGTATTATACCAAAGGATAAGTATTTTACCAGAGGTTAGTATTAGTTAAAGGTAGTATTGTACCAAGGGTAGAATTTTACCAAAGGGTATTACGTATTGTACCAAAGGGAAGTATTGCACCAAATGTTAATATATTGTACCAAAAGGGGTAGTATTGTGCCAAAGGGTTGTATTGTACCAAAGGGTTGTATTGTGCCAAAGGGTTGTATTGTACCAAAGGGTTGTATTGTACCAAATAGTTGTATTATACAAAGTCCAATAGTATTGTACCAAAAGAGTATAATGTTTTTAATCTTCCTGACAGAAACAATCTCAAGAACTGACGAGGGTCATCCCAGACCGAAATATATTTTCAATAAATGTGGAACTAACATCTACTTTTATTACTCTACGAAGGTTTGGTTCATCACCATCACCAAATTTCAAAATTATAAAATTATAAAGCCCTGTTTATTATAATGAGAACATTGTGATTTATTGTAAATGATTAAACGGATTGAAACAATTACAATGATCACTTATCAATTGATTAAAAATGACGGAGATTTGTTTGATGCTTTAAAATTACATTTAGATAAAACGTTACATTGTATATTCAAGATACAAGTTAGTATAATTTAGAAGTGTCTGATTTGAAGTTGTATTCTTAATTAATGTACATTGTACAACATTTAATGTAAAATCTTAGTTCACAGACCTTCTACATGGGTTAGTGATTTAAAATATATCGATTCAATTACCAATACAATTTTTCTACTGAAAATAAACAAATCCGCAACTTACATTTACATAATAATCCTACTCGGGCTATATACATGTATATCGTACAGTAATAATCCTACTCGGGCTATATACATTTATAGTACAGTAATAATCCTACTCGGGCTATATACATGTATAATACAGTAATAATCCTACTCGGGCTATATACATGTATAGTACAGATGAAGTGGAAGAAATAATCTATTTAGTATGATTCGCAGTGCTATACAAGATATTATAATGGAATTATTTGCCTAGAGCTAACAAGCAAAAAGATGTAATTAGGTCATGCCCTAGCATTGCAATAAGACAACTATCCCCAACAATACAAATACTTAATAATTAATTTATTTACCATTAAATTAAATTATATTAAATTGAATAAAACCATTTTGTGTGTGTGTTCGGGGGGAAGGAAAGAAGGGCGGTATATAATGCATATAAATTTTTAAAAGATTTATCTTGCATTACTAGCTATCAAAATTATGCTTCCGCAGTACAAAAATACCCCTTGAAAACAAGATGAAGTAAATAAAGAACAATTAGAAAACTTATTGTTTTTTATCCTATCCTATCAAACCTCTCTTCACCATCCTTCTACATACCCCCTCTCTAGTTGATCCCTATCCTTCATCATAGCATGGAGCCCCCCTCACCTCCCATCCTATCTTTCAGCTAACCTCCCAATCCGCCATATTTTCATCCTTCGATCCGAAGGTTTTTATCCCTCTGTATTTGCACGAAGATCAAAGTGAATTCTTGGATTCACACTTCTCGATAATCTAAACCTTCCTTTCTAAAATTTTACATGTACAGGATGCACTTAGCAACCTGAATACTATTTTATATGATTGAATATTTCTTAACGATTTTCTATTTTTTAATCATAATCAAGTATAAATTGTTTGCAGATTTTCCTGTTTTAATTGGCGGATTTCCAAACTTTTGTTTATCATCGAAATTCTTTTTTAAAAGGACCGTCGATTACATGCTCGATTCACAACGCTGCCCTTTAAAACAAAATGAATACAATTTTCTTATCACAAGTCGATATAATAATTACATAAAAGGTTTTAATGTAATGTGAAGTATTTGAATCCCTGAAATTTCTTCATGTTTTAATGGTTTATTACATGAGCACAAAACCTATACCATACAACCAATAGTATAGAGTATAACCCTGTATAGAATATTAATGTGAAATGTTTTATCGCATAATGTGCAAGATCATGCCAAGGATTGTACAAATAAGGATTGTACAAACAAGGATTGTACAAACAAGGATTGTACAAACAAGGATTGTACAAACAAGGATTGTACAAATAAGGATTGTAAAAACAAGGATTGTACAAACAAGGATTGTACAAACAAGGATTGTACAAACAAGGATTGTACAAGCAAGGATTGCTCAAAATTGTCACAACGAGAGAAACCAAATTCTTCTGAATATTGTTTTCAAAAATTGTTACTGCTGATTTACTGGGTAAAATAGCGTCCTTTCCTCCCTAAATTAGATTTTTTAATCTTGTTGAACTTTTTGGATAGATAAGATCTATCATCATGGACAAACATAATTATTAATTATTATAATTATGATTTTAATTATTATAAATGTATGATTTTAATACTTTATTTTTGATTCAAAATAAAACAAAATCAGTTTGCAAAGTTTTTAATTTATGTAATCTTAAAGGAATTAAGTCTGTTCCACAAGCTCAAATTTGTCAATCCATATATCTTTGCAACCTAATGGTATAACCCTTAAACATTTCAAACTTACATTATTTCATTTAACAAAATTCATAATTTGATATATCTAAGGTCTACACCATTGTTTGGTGCCAGGATGTAATAAATATCGGGTAACACGATATTCTGCAAACCTGAAGTACGTTGTACATTATTAATTATTTACGATTGTAAACTTCTACGTAAAACCCATTATTCATTTGAACTGCGCTTCAAATAAAGACGTAGCATGATTAGCTTAATCATGTGATAAATATTATGAAGCACTCCTTAATTGCGCTTATTTTAACTGTGCTATAAATACGTAAAATGATTTTCTTAATCATGTGAGATAGATTACGACTTAGGAATTGCAATTACTTTAAAATATGAACCTCAAATACATTAGTTGATATAGAGACTCCGTACTGTTTAATTTGAGTAGGCATTGATAGTTGCATGCTTGTGTCCGTGTAGACATTGATAGCTGATCGCGCCCATTGTTTGGCATTGATCAAATCACGTTCTGGTGTCCGTGTAGACATTGATAGTTGATCGCGCTAATTGTTTGGCGTTGATCGATTACATGCTTGTGTCCGTGTAGACATTGATAGCTGATCCCGCCCATTGTTTGGCGCTGATCGATTACATGCTTGTGTCCGTGTAGACTTTGATAGCTGATCGCGCCCATTGTTTGGCGTTGATCGATTACGTGCTTGTGTCCGCGTAGACATTGATAGCAGATCCCGCCCATTTTTTGGCATTGATCGATTACATGCTTGTGTCCGTTTAGACATTGATAGTTGATCGCGCTCATTGTTTGGCGTTGATCGATTACATGCTTGTGTCCGCGTAGACATTGATAGCTGATCGCGCCCATTGTTTGGCATTGATCGATTGCATGCTTGTGTCCATGTAGACATTGATAGCTGATCGCACCCATTGTTTGGCGTTGATCGATTACATGCTTGTGTCCGTGTAGACTTTGATAGCTGATCGCGACCATTGTTTGGCGTTGATCGATTACGTGCTTGTGTCAGTGTAGACATTGATAGCTGATCGCACCCATTGTTTGGCGTTGATCGATTACATGCTTGTGTCCGTGTAGACTTTGATAGCTGATCGCGCCCATTGTTTGGCGTTGATCGATTACGTGCTTGTGTCCGTGTAGACATTGATATAGCTGATCGCACCCATTGTTTGGCGTTGATCGATTACATGCTTGTGTCCGTGTAGACTTTGATAGGTGATCGCGCCCATTGTTTGGCGTTGATCGATTACGTGCTTGTGTCCGTGTAGACATTGATAGCTGATCGCACCCATTGTTTGGCGTTGATCGATTACGTGCTTGTGTCCGTGTAGACATTGATAGCTGATCGCACCCATTGTTTGGCGTTGATCGATTACATGCTTGTGTCCGTGTAGACATTGATAGCTGGTCGCGCCTATTGTTTAGCGTTGATCGATTAAGAGTTTGTGTCCTGGTTTACATTGATAGCTCACGAGATTGTGTCCGGGTTTAGACATTGATAGCTAAGTGAAACTGAATTGTAAGATACGTGTTGGAGAACCCGTTCTGGGGTAGGGTATTTACTTCAAGAATACAGGGATTGGAAAATCTGAGTTTGTGACAAATACTTAATTATTACATAAAAAGAAAAGGTGTCAATCATATTATTTGTATCCTTTTACCTGTTAAAGAACTTGCTAGATTTAAATATTTGGTTAATTTCAATCCAATTGCAAACCAAACACATATTTTCTAAATCGTTTAAATTTAACATTATTTACATATCCAAATGTATGTCTTTTGTACAGAATTTGTTTGATAAATATTTAAAATTTGAACTGAGAAAGAAATAGTCTAAGGACTCTAAAAGAACGAGGTTTTTGTAAAGATGGTTAAATAGATAGACAGACGAATACAGAGGATAAACTACTTTGTATTTCTAGTATAATGACTAATTATTGTTACTGTTTCCTCGCCGTTAAACAAATTAGTTTTAGTTCTAAGATCTGACTGATGGGTTTATTTTATCCTATCTCCAGGTCCAATCCTCTAGCCATACATACATATATCCTAGAAGTATACTACATAGTTACATAGCTCTCCTCTATACATTACCCTCTAAAATCCATTGTATTTAAAAAAAGTCAAATGAAATAAGAATGATTGAGAATTTGAATTAAAAACGCATTAAGGATTAATAAAGATTACATCAATTAAAATGAAAGATCATTAGAATGAATTAGAATAAATGCTCATTTAGGTGAATTTTCATTATGATGAATGAGAAGGTTGGATGAATGAGACCTAGAATGAATATGAATTAGGATTAGTTAGGATGAATATTTATGAAAATTAATGAATTTATAGAAAGTATAAAAGATAGAATAAAAAGAACTGTTCGATTATAAATGATTCAATAGTATGTTAAATATTGAACTTTCAGCAAGTTTTGTTGCTAATTCAGTTTTATTAATATTGCCAGCAAGGCTGTTGAAGCTTTTGAAGAACAAAAACGATTCCATAAAACAAGAAATATTTTGAATAATTCCAGTAAAAACATCAGAATATTATGAGAAGGTAATTCTGCAAAAAATATTCTCATCTCTTACTCTGTTCAGTGTAAACCGTTCTAGACTTCTTGGAGATATTACTGTTACATAATTCTTTTCAGGGAATTTACCCCTCCATCCCATTCTAATGAGAAGATGCAGTTATTTTTGACCTTTGATGGCTTATCGAAGACCGTGAATCATGCATATAAATATATTCTATACAGAGCAAATTAAAGAGCAGGTTTCGATGAATATCTATTGAAGGAAGATAATGATTAATCTGGTAATTATTGTACTGGAAATCTACGCTCAATCCATCAACTCCAGTTTGATGATTTAGTGGCTGGGTAAACAAGATGATTTACTCAAATCTCTTTTCCTTTAAATATATATGAATAGAATCCAGTTTACAAGATGTCCATAACAGAACAATTAAGTACATACGTTTGCAAAACTGTGTTGTTAAATAAGGATTTATAGATATTAAACCAAAACAACTGTTTAGTGTTTAGATTAGTTTTATCCATATACTCCAATCTGAACATTTAATTACGAGATATGTAGATAGTCTACGAAGCATTCCGTCCCTTATTCCATCTTCCAATATTATCTCTTTATTTCAATCTATATTCCTACAAGCCCGACCCTACCAGCAATGCCTCCATCCTTTCTAAAAGCTCCGTTATCCGTCCCTGTATTCGTCCCTTTATCCGCCCTTTATTCGTCCCTGTATCCGCCACTTTATCCGCCCCTTTATTCGTCCCTGTATCCGTCCCTTTATCCGCCCCTTCCGTCCCTGTATCCGTCCCTTTATCCCCCTTTTATTCGTCCCTGTATCCGTCACTTTATCCGCCCCTTTATTCGTCCCTGTATCCGTCCCTTTATCCGCCCCCCTATTCGTCCCTGTATCCATCCCTTTACCTGTCTCTTTATTTGCCCATACTTACTATGAGTCCCTTTATCCGTCCCTCTTGTATAAGTCTCTCAATCCGTCCCTCAATCTGTCCCTGTAACCGTCCCTGTAACCACCCCTTTATCCGTCTCTCTGTCCGTCCCTTCGTATCTCCATCTGTCTCTCTAGTCCTTTCTCCGTCCATCTTTCCGTCCATGCTTTCCCTTTTCCCTTTCTCTATCCTTAGGTCCTTTATTACCGAGGTTCATCCCTCTATCTAACAGAACATCTAGCTTTCCATCTATTTTGAAGCGTGTGCTCGATGTTTAGATATATATGGTTTGAATGGGTTAAGCAAGGTTTGTTTAGTATGCAGCTTGGGACAATGTTTTCATTGAAAAATTTCAAACCTGGCCTTTCCTAGGGACACATGTCTACTGGATTTATAACAGTCATTTTTCATTCTCATCCTAACTCTTTCTATCTCACTTACAAGTTCACATTCTATCTATCTATCTACCAACCTATAGTATACGTTTAAGATTTCTTTCAATTGTTGCTTTTTTTCACTCGCCTAATGTTTAATGAAATCTTTTTAACGATATGCTTTTAGTACCCCCAAGCTCCCCCCTTGCCCCCGCTCCTAATACCATATATTCTTACCACTAACTTGTACTACGCATTTAAACAAACAATTTCTCAACCGCAAACCGCAAAACGATGTTTTTAAGTAAAGCAAGATAAATGTGATAAATTGTAAAACTCAGATAAAATCTAAAAGATGAAGAAGATCGTATAAAAGTGTGAAAATTAGCATATTTTATTAATAAACAGGGTGTAACCAGATAGCTTGATGTTTGGTATATATATTGCTATCAAGGTACAAGGGATACAAGGTGTTCACTCAGGGATCCCCGCAGTTGTAATCTTAGTTTTTCGCTAAAAGAACTGAGATTTGTCACAAACTCCTGTTTTCTGATCCCTATATCTTTGTAATCTGATGGTGTAAACCTTTGATATTTCAAACTTAGACCATTTGATTTAACAGAATTCATTGTTTAAAAGATCCACACAGATATAGGGATAACAAATCAGAGTTTGTTGCAAAAAAATCAGTTTTTTGGTTAATTTTTCTGCAAAAAACAAAATTTTTAAGGCAGAAAACTAAATCCAGCCTTCAGATCGTCGTATTCAAGTCTCATTGTTTCTGGGTAACCCTGTAAACTCCGGAGAATTCTATACCCCGCATACACTGCTGTGTATATTGCATACCTATCAAATCAGGATTTTGCCAAGTACACTTTTAAATATATATAAATGCGCTTGAGAAACTTCTAAATCTTTCTATCCAAGACTACAAAAAATTATCCTATGATAACTAAACTAAAACTTCAAAGTCGGCCCGACAAAAATTAATTCGATGAACATATTTTTGGCATATTCTCAGATATATTCTTTGTCGCTGGTATAAACTTCATACATGTCCTATAACAATGCATTTAGTTTATATTTATATATATTTAATATGAAATTTAATGACAAATATTGAAGCGAATTTAATTATATTTAATATAAATATCGTAAACTAACTGACAGAAATATGAAGTAAACCTAATGCAGATTTACAGTTCACATTATCATTAAACTACCGAGAAATAAACGTTTTGAAAATATGTTTTAAATGTAGTAGGAAAAATCAGACATGCTGATTGGATAAACATATTTGTTGTGTGTCTTTTCTTTGTAAAAAAAAGACATTTTGTTACAAAAACCAATCTCTTAATTTTTAGCAAATATTGTTTTTATTATTGGGTTCGAAGTTCTTTGCGCTTAATTTGATCAATTACACTGTTTTAATCTGGAAAATATTGCAAATTCTACTCATTATGCATAAAATGACAGATACAAATATTTGCACACATGATGCAAATTCTAAGCATATATCATGATCAACACACAAAGAAAAGGAAACTCTTTATGTCGAGATTTTATCACAGAGATTCAGGTACAAATACGAACAGGAATTAATAAATATTTATGGCGTCATTTATGAATTATTAAATTCCCGTTCGGGGGTGAAAGGCACATAGATTAAACAGATCGGACGATTTACATGTTACTGTACTGGTTCAAATTCTAAAGATTTATACGCAAAGAGATTAGGTCGTTGCCACAAATTTTAATGTCGAAGACCTTGGATATTTGAAAATATGAATTCTGTAAAATCAAATAATCTAATATCAGGTTGAAAAGATATAAAGATTAAAAAATTTTTAGTTTGTGGCAAAGACTAAATTGCTTTCCTAAATATTTCCCTAGTATGGGTTGGTGAATGTGAAAGAACTATAGAGCTGTTCTCGTCCTATCTGTTTAAACTATGTTGAAAGGATTCAAATATCGAGACATGAATCCCTGAGATAGAAACTAATTGTATTTTATTCAATTTGTTGAGTGAAGGCTGGGACAGATGATGGTCAGATGTGAGAAGATTTAATTTTTAAATTTTAGGGTCTTTATAACCCCGGAGCAAGGTTTATCTTTCTCCACCTTCATTCAATTCTACCTGTTAATACAGGAACGGAGTCAAAACTATATAAATTAGAACTAGATTTAATTTAAAATATTGAAAGTATAAATCTAATCCATCGAAAAAATGTGAAAATTTTGTATGTCTCAAAAGGGGCCGATTCTTCCTCGATATTTGAACCTTAAAAGTATTCTCAGCATAATTTTTAATGACTCTAAATTGATGAAGAGGGATAGTAAAATAATTCAAACGTTATTTTGAGAAAGATCATACAAGTTTTGTTTGTTTGTTTGTTCACTTGTAAAACGTTTTTTATCAGTTTAATCATGAAAAAGTCAAAATAAATTACGTTGACAACCTCTGTATATATAATGGCACATGTGTATTGGAAACTGGGCACGGTTAGATTATTGGCAGAAAATGCACGAGTAGAGTTTATTCTTTGCCAGGATGAAATATCTTGAATTTGGGAGGAATAAGGACTAGGTTAGGTATAGGGTGGAATGTATGATGAAAATGGAAGTAATGATGAGTAAAGAAGAAGGGTATATGAGATGGGTATGGATCAGTATATGAGATGGGTATGGATAAGTATAGGATATGGGTCTGGATAAGTATAGGATATGGGTTTAGATTAGTATAGAAGATGGGTATGGATCAGTATAGGAAATGGGTATGGATGAGTATAGAAGATGGATATGGATGAGTATAGGATATGGGTATGGATAAGTATAGGATATGGGTCTGGATGAGTATAGGATATGGGTATGGATGAGTATAGAAGATGGGTATGGATCAGTATAGGAGATGGGTATGGATGAGTATAGAAGATGGGTATGGATGAGTATAGGATATGGGTATGGATGAGTATAGAAGATGGGTATGGATCAGTATAGGAGATGGGTATGGATGAGTATAGGAGATGGGTATGGATAAGTATAGGAGATGGGTATGGATGAGTATAAGAGATGGGTATGGATGAGTATAGGATATGGGTATGAATGAGTACAGTGGATGGGTATGGATGAGTATAGGAGATGGGTATGGATGAGTATAAGAGATGGGTATGGATGATGTAGGAGCGGGTTGGTTTCAACTGCCAGAAAATGACTTGTCTACATGACTAGGAGTAAATATAAAATTCATCAGCCAGTATCATCTCACAGTACTATACTAGTTCTCACTATATATATTCCACTCACGGAACTTTTGTAAATTGTTTTGAAACCTGGTCTTCCTCAACCCAGAATACTATTTGAGAATGACGGGTAATATTTCTAATTTATGAACCGACCACTGCAAGTTTAAAAGGTTCTTTAAGTATTCAGGTTCCTGGGAATAACTCTCCTCAAAGCTTCATTACAGATTACATTTTAGAGCAGTCTCACTCAACTGCTCCTTTTAAACAGCTGATCAGAAGCTTTTTTTCAGGCTTAATAGAATCAGTTTTTTGAGCAGTCCCGCAGCTACTGGAGAAAGTCTTCTATCATAGTAGTTGCTCACATAAAGGTTTCTTGAGACTAACATGCTCGGCTCCTTTGATGGGAAGACGATTGATGGTGTAGTAGTTAATCATATGTGGTATACTAGTGAAGGGACGACTAAACTGTCCTAGGATATATTGGTTTCCATTCGTCTGCTGTATACGCATATGCATAAACCCATGCCTGCTCCTGCAAATAGACAACACTTTAGGTAATTAGTTACAGGGGTTTAAACCACAACTAGATGGCACACTGGACAATTGAGATTTTATTTGAGGTTTTACAGTCTTTAGGGAGAAAAAGAACACCTTTTGTGAGCTTATAAATTCAATTCGAAACATTTTATTTTTATACATTTTTAAGTTTACAAATATATTTCAGAGGTTGAGAGGTATTTAACAGATTCATTAAAAAATGGGCATTATTTGAATGGAAGGTTTAAGTGGAATTGTAGAAACATTAAATACATATTTGCAAACTCAGTTAAGATAAAACAAACATCTTGAATACTAAACTAAAGTTTACTCCCACACGTGCATGCTTACGCGCATAACCACATACGAACGCGCGCAACACACATTCGAGAACACCCAGGAAGAGACGTGAACGTTTGTAAAAAAGTGACAGGAAAACATGAAAGATTCACCGGACAGGAAAATAGTCAGCTTATCAATGCAAGAATACCTTAAAATCTCTAAAAATAATTTCCCAAGGTTTCCTGGGAACCAGCAAGTTATCGGCATATTTTAAAGTTATTGCTGATTTTTGATGGTTACGAACAAACTTTAGAGTTGATATAAAAATGTAGGAGGGTTAATATTTAAAAAAAATAAAAGAGTTATTTTGATAAAATTTTAAAAAGTTTATTTTTAGAATATATATAAAAATAGACGTATTTAAACAATCATGAATTTCATGAGTTCGGTTTATTTGATATTTGATATTTGCAAATGTATAGTTTAATGAGTTCCAGAGGGTTTGGAGAATAGGTTTGAGATCATCTGATTGTATGCTTGATTTGATCCCTACATTACCACCCAGTACACCACGCAATATACAACCATATATATATTTAACCAACAATACAGTACTTTTAACCAATCAAATTAGAAAGGAGGACGGTGCGACAAGACTGTAGAATCTTATACTGCAGAATTTTTTAAAGAGGTTTAAATGTTCATGTTTTCATGTATTTTTTTAAAAACAGAGATGGATTATATTTTTACTCTCCACACGACCTTTTCAAGCTTGCTTGAAACCCCCTTAACCCCCATACTATGAACCTCTTACTCACAAAGTGACCCTGGGTAAAGTTTGTAAATGTTGTACAATAACAGATTTGTGCATAACATGTACAGCTGGTGTATAAAGATAATTGTAAATTCAATCATAACTATGTTTGGGAGTGGGGGGGGGGGATATTTATAAAAAACTGCCATGAGCAACCTCAAATTTAAATATTGTTTAAAATGACTGCCTACGTACTAAGATTTGCATAATACACGCAGTGGATGCAAGCTTGCTCATACATTTAAATATGAAGATGTTTAAACGTTGTTAAAATGATATAAAACATGAACTATTCAATGCATCCCGGATAATCTTATTCCATTATGATAAAGGAAGGTAGAACCAGTAGCTTGGTCAAGCTTAGAGGAACCGTGCATAACAAGGAAATAAAATCTAAACCCTTTAATCGTAAACATTTCCTGCGCCTGAATGAAATGTTTAAAACTTCTACTTAACTACAGTTGTAATCAAAAATCAAGCGCAATGATTTTCGTACCCCCCCCCCACACCCCTTAGAATTTTTCACAAGTTAAAAAAATTATTAAAACTAAGACCAAATACGACAGCCTTTATACTAACTATCTATTTTATAGTTTGACAATGTTCCTGCACAAAAAAATAACACCTCACATGAATGTCTAATGTTTAGTAGGTTAAAAGCAGTTAGGATTCCAATCGTTTAAACCACACAATTTCAAACAAATAGATTTTAACATGCAATACCAAGCAACAGGTTTGGACATACTTGTTTGAAATGGGCTTGTTTAAAATGGGCTTGTTTGAAAAAAACAGTTAAAAAATATTTGTACTAAATAGATACATTACACTTTTCATCTAATGTTGCTTGATCACCTAATGTAGAGATTTTCCGAGGCGCATGTTTAATTTTGTTTTTACACGGTTACCAATAAAGGATGAGTCTTTAGAATTTATTCTCGATTTTCTTCAACTGTAAACTTGCTTTTTTTCTTTGCCAAATCATTAAATAAGCAATTAGACTACTATATCTAAGGCAGAATACATAGGGATTGTCACATTCTAAGAGTTTTCGGTCGTTTTTACAGTCAAAACCTTTGTGGGTAACCCTGTATATCTATATTTATATAATAAAGCTCTTCGCTCATATATTTGTTTGTATGTTATCTACAGCATGTCAAACGACAGGACCGATTGGGCTGACATTTTTTTTGAGGAAACTCATGGGTACCCTTGGAAATTTAATTCGGAAACTTTTTAAAAAATAGGTCAGAAAGCCCATTAATTTGTTTCCGTAGTTCAAATAGATCGGGTTACATAACACTTTTTACAACAACGATAGAAAACTTACGCTAGTAAATGGACACCAAACAAATAAATGAAAAAAACTTACTTGAGGGAAAGGGAATAATCCTTATTCGCAGATTCACAGTTTCTGACGAGATACGATCCTGGAGGTTCAAGTCTTAGAGCAGACTCAGCCTCAGTCCTGCTCACGTTTCCGTGATACCATCTGAACAAATCAAACTTGATCTTCCTGTAGCGATAGGGAAAATGATGATGTTTTTAAATATACACAAAATATTTTTGGTTTGTCTGTCTGTTGGCTTGTAACAAAAAGCACGTTAAGTCTGTTGAACCATTTGAGCTAAAAATTCAATGTTGGTAACAGGTGGTGGTTTGTGTCTTGTTTCTATTGTGCAATCAATCGTTGTGTCAAGAACATGCAAACTAACCCAAAAAGTCTGAAAATTCTTCACAAATATTTTTGTTTAATTGAATTGTGTGCATAACATGAACATAACGCCCTAAATATATAAAACTTTAAATGCCCTAAATTTTCGACACAGTTGTCAAAAATATATGTTCATTTCTGTCTGAAACAAGCCCTTAAAAACCTAATAGTGTAATTTAGTCCTGTAAAACTGAATTAAATTTTGCTTTTAAGAATAGGTTCGCAAAATGTTTTGTTCTACAACGTTTGGCTCTTAAAACTTTTAAAATATGTATACATGTGATAATGTATAGTTTATATACTAACAAAAACAGCCTCTCGAAAGAGCTAAACATACATCTATTTATTATACAACAATAAATTTTATAATAATTATCAACCTTGAGCTCCGTGATTTTCAATTTTGTTTAATAGCATGGATCGGCCTACAGGCATACAAATATCACTTTTACCGACAGCATAGATGAGCAATAAATTCTAGATAATGGACATTTTATTTTAATAATGGAATAATGTATAAAATAGAGGAACACAATCAACAGTATATTATATTTTACAAACAAAGAGAAGTCACTTTTGAGCAAGATTTGATCCGAGAGTCTGTGTCCTAGAACAATGTTTATTTGCGGAAATATATGTTGTATAATTTATGTAATGAGCCCGAAACTTAAGATTTACGCAAATGAATAGGCTCCAAAAAGGAAACAACGATACTCTCTTTAAATTCCGGCTCTGAAGAGCTAGGTGAGTATGTACTGCAAGTGTTTATGTTCTGTGTGGTACACATATTACAATCAAATGGATCTCTGTTTGTACAATGTACATTGTACATGTACTTGATTGTATAAACTGGAGCTACAACTACATTGAGGTAATAAAACCATTGTGTACTTACGGCTCAATTTAAGTACTAACGTTAAAAAAGTACTTTATTTTTGTATAAGTACAACAACTCTGTACATAGATGTTTACAAAGCTTTATGTATCCTGTGGTTATGTGTTCAAATATATATATATATATATATATATATATATATATATATATATATATATATATATAATATAATATATTGAGGACTAGGTTGAGTTATCACACATATGGTGTTGATATCTCCAACGAGGTGGCAGGTTTCATTAAGATAAATCCATAAACGGAGATGAAAACCTGCCGGTCAATCCTATTCAAGGACAAATAAGATGAGGAAGAGAGGGGGGGGGGTAATTGCGTCTGTCAAATATATTTTTTGTTGTTTTTGTGTAAGATTTTTTACGCAATTTCTAATCAATGTTGTAAATCGAAATTTTATAGGAAATACAAATTGGTTCAATTAATTTCTCCTCCAGACATGCTTTATGTTTGTTGTAAAATTTCGGGGTCAAGGTGTTAGAATAGTATAGGAGGAGAGGAGGGGTGCGAGGGTGGAGAAGGAAAAGGAGACGTAAGGGCGAGGAGGATTTGAATTAGGTATAGAGGGGGGGGGAGAAATAATGTGTTGAGGGAAGGGTATAGGGAGGGAGATTGTAAGGGAAGGAACAAGGTGGAGAGGAAAGGAGGGAGATGGAGAGGGAATGGAAGAGGCGTAGAAGGATGAAGGGAGGGGGAGAGGGAAGGTGGGAGGTGGAGAAGGATGAAGGGTGATGGAAAGAGAAGGAGGGAAGTGGAGAGGGAAGGTGAAGAGGAAAGGAAGGAGGTGGAGAGGGAATAAGGAAGAAGGAAGCTGGAAAACGAAGGGTAGTGGGGGTTACCTTACAGGCTTTTTCTGTTTCCAGATCTGGAGTTTATTGGAAAATAAAATTTTATTATCTTGAAATAACGTTAAAATAATTTGCAAACATTTTTTCACAGTATAAGGTTAGTGCCTCAATTTGTAGGAATTAGTTGGAATTAAAGAATTATGAAAACCTTATAGACCATAAATGGTATAATAAATCCCTCCCTAGGACCTAATCAGGACAATAGAGATACTATTTGCTTCCCGACACAGCCTTTTTTACTTATACTAGGCTTTTAGGGCGCTTCGCGCCCATCTTCTATTTAAATTGTGAACATATTCTTTTTGTTTACATTTAAAAACAAATAAGAAAAAAATTTTGCGGATTTTTAAAAAAAAAATTTTGCGGATTTAAAAAAAAAAATTCGCGGATTTTCAAGAATTTAAATTTTTTTACAAAATTAAAAACCTTTAAAACACATTTTTTGTTAAATTTTTATCATTCATAAACCTTCCCTGTGGTCAGCCGTTTTGACGTTTATTGGATACAAACAAACAGACAAATAAGCACCCAGACATGCCAAATTTATATATAGATGTTAGCTATAGCTGGGCAAACGGCTGGACCAAATTGGCATTTTTTTAGGAAACCCACAATCTTTAAGGATCAAAATAAATAGACAAGCATACAGTCAACTGAACCCAAGGACAATTAGACAATTTACCCTGGACCACTAGACAGCTAGACAGACAGCTGAATAGAAAGATTGCAAGACAGATAAAGAGAATTGAAAGTGGTTTTAAGAATGACAAGAAAGAATAGAAGAATCTATTAAAAGAATGAGAAATCTATCTTTACAATCTGTTACATGCATTTAAACCATTCAAACTTCTAAATATCATTCTCTTGTCTTGAGTAAGCAATGTATTGGAACATAGTCTTAGACAGGGGTATTGTGTTGTATACATTCGTTAAATATAACATAGAACAATTAGAAGAGAGAAGAGAACAAATGAAAAAATATTTGTCCGCAAGGAACGAGAGAAATGAAAAACAGAGAACGAATTTGAGAAAATTATTAGTTCTTACTCTTGTTGATGTAGTTGTATTGAAGGATCCACAAGTTCTAAATCATTTCTTGATATCTCTAATGGTATCCCTCCAGGAATACTGCCACATTTTTCTAAAAAAAACCGAAAATGAATAAAAAATGCTTTTGTATTTAGATTAAATAAGTTTGAACGTTTTCTCACCTTGTACGTTAACCTCCAGGGTTTGATAAGGTTTAGATGAGAAGTGAGGATTACTGGTTGAGAACTTGGAGAGATGACTCCGGGTTTTTCCGGTCATTTTAATGTAGTGCTCTTGAGACTGCAAAGATACTTTCTCTCTATTTCCGTCCTTACTCAGCCCTTTCTCCCGAACCCGAGTAGTTTCTCTCCTACTCATCTCACTACCCTGATCACTATCTCTGCTAGTAGTTGTATCCCTGCTAGTATTGGTTTCCCTGCTCCCCCCTGACTCTAGACTAGATAGAGCAGAACTACACGAACTTACTCCGCTCTTCAGACAGGATTCACATACTGCTCGAACCCTTGAAATAGTTATTTATCATTATCTGATAAAAAAAATGTTTTTTTTGAATAGCTGGAGTTGTGATTAGGTTTAACAATAAATAAAAGAATAAAATAATGACACTCTTTTAATGCTGGGTCTCTTGAATTTACACTTAAAGTCCCTTTATTCGAATATGGTTTATTTTGACCCGTTTGAAAATGAAGAATAACGACGCTTTAAATAATTAAAAGGTCGGAGACGTCTCAGCACGAAACCTAGTGTAGGGTCAGCAATGTCGGAGAGTTTAATAAAACCTAGTTATGTGGGCATGCAATCAGACTCTTACACCACGGTATTATAGTCATGAATCGAATTATGAGTTTTTCTATACTTTCATTCCTAAGATTAAAAAATCATTCGTAAAAAATAATTTCAAAGAAGGTGTTCCATTTCAGTATTTTGTTCAGAATTGAAGAGGGATACCAAACAAGGTTCTAACTTCTAACGGTTTCGATGAATGATGATTAATATTAAAGAAAGTATATAGTCGGTTCCAGGGATAATTTTAATTTAAATATTCAAATATAAAATATTGGAAATCTCCGCTCCTTCATTTCTTCGAATAGTTAGAGCTGACACATGGACCTAAACCTGAGCCTAAACAAAGACCAGATCTAAAACTAAATATAGATATAAACCTGGACCTAAAGCTAAACCTAAATCAATGTGTATGAGTGAGTATATGTATGTGTGTGTGTGAATGTTACCTGCACGAATCTCTCCAAACGTATGTATCCGTGTCACGCTCACATTGTGAGGTCGGGGATGAATCTAAGGAGGATGGTTCCAATACAACTAATCCTTCCAGAGAATTTGATTCCTCCGCTGAGGAGGATTCTATCAAATCCGAGGATTTAGTTCTTCCTCCCCGGGCTCCGGCCAGCGCTCTGTCGAACGTGTTTCCGACAAATCTCTCGAATCCCTCTAGATCCAGGTGAGCTAATCTGGTGGTTGCGGAGAGAAACTCCGTCGGAGAAAATTGGATAGAGACGCTCTTATCTGTAGTACCAGGACTGTAGTAATCACTATAAGGGTCCGTACATGTTAAAGAAGTATCTACACATGAATATGTGGAATTAACACAGGCCCCGTTTGGATCAACACAAGGATGGGACGGTTCCAATCCTGTCTCTCCAGACTCCTCCAGATACAGCCAATTCCAAACCTCCTTCTGCGAGTATCCTGTTTTCTCATGCTGATCCTCCGACCGGTTTCGGGATTTTACACGTTTAATGCCCTGATATTTTAAAGGAACTTTACTTTTCTTCAGAGGAGGGTTTCTCTGAATATTTCTTTGTTTTTCACCGGAGTCGTCTCCGTTCTTGTCCGGTACGTTTATTGTCACTTTATGAAAGTATAGATTTTCGTACGGAGGCTCCGTCCAGATAGGTTTAGCAGAGTTTGGTTTTCCTTTGTATGTACAAGGAACTGATGGATCAACGACGACCTTCTGATTACAGGAGGCGGAGGAGCAGTGCCCCGCCCTAAACCAACATTTAGATTAAACAGATATCAGAATTAATTACCCTAATTACATAGATACCATACGCTTAATTAGGACATAACCAGGATTAAATTAACCAATTTAGCAACTGTTTTCGACATGATATTGACTTAATGTTAAGAGTGAAAAGTATTGATCATGTATCCAATTCTTTGATTAATGAATGATTAATCTCTAACGTGCAATTTTAAACTAATTGGTCGTAATGTATTCTAAACATGAAACCTAATTAAACAGCCCTCATCAATTACCACCCTATGATTAATTATTATGTGCAGTGTATAAAAGTATAAAGCCTTGAAGCTTGTATGCAAGGAATGCGCGTATAAAATATTTAATTTAAACCTGCTGGAATCTGATCTTGACAAACAAAACTTTACCTTTTGGTGATAAATCCCTAATCTTAGCCTTTCTACTAAAACCAGCGAAAAAAACTTTAAGTAGAATACATTTTAGATCAATCTATTTTTTCTGTCGAATACAAATTTATACATTTGTTCAAAAAAAGGGTTTTAGATTTGGACAAAAAGTTAAGATAAGCAATACAACAGATACACATCATTCGTCAATCACCAAGTTGTCTTTAATTTACGGTGCGTTAAGAATACAGTAATTAAAAGATTTAGACTTCATCTTTAAGACACTTACTCAGGAGAGATCCCTGCCATATTCCACTCTTTCCAGGCTAAACTAATTAAGAAAAACTATCGAGCCGCAAACTTCTGAAGAACATTTAAAAAAATGTAAATATTGTTTCCTAGCGGGTGAAGGACAAACAGAGATGACGGTAACACAGGCTGAACAATCATGCTCCCGACTAATCATTAATTCATCAATTAAAATATAAACAGAGAAACCTAGTTCTTATCACAAACTCTGATTTTATGATCCGTATATATTTTTAACGGCGAACCTTTGATACTTCGAACTATGAATTCTGTTATATCAAATAGTTTAAGTTTGAAATATCGAAGGTTTACACCACCATGTTGCAAAGATATAGAGATTAGAAAATAAGAGTTTGTGGTAAGAACTTGGTTTTTTTTTCTTTTAAATGCAAGAAGAAGTCAAAATAACTATTGGGGACGTTAGGATTGTAAAAAGACTTTGTTTTGTTTACACGTTCATAATTTGCAATATATCATTGTGAATGTTTAGTAAATGATATTTTTGCTTTTTTTCAAGTTTTCTTGAACTCCCCCGTATCTAATTACTAGGTATTAAATTTGAATAAACTAAGATAATCTGCATAATAGATGAATATATTCCTGTTATTGTTCCTAGATGGACTACTCGGCATCTCTTCATATTCACTTTCATTGTCTACTCCACTCTCCAGTAGGTCTGAATATATAAAATACATAAATATCACGGGGCAAGGTTGAATTAATATTTTTTTAAAACCATTTTCATATTTGAAAAATTCTTGTTTTAAAAATTAAACATCATGTTCTTAAATATTATAATTTTACAGAACCGTTCATTACGTAGGCCTTGCATATTTGATACAATGGTCAACTACTAGTTGTAACATAAGATAAAGAATCAGCCAAGATATGATCATCTAAAATTTAAAAGAATCAGAATAAAATGATGTAGGTATGATTATATCTTTAAAATCAAATCTAAAAGATGCTGAATAAAGTAGGAAATGGAACGAATTGGATCAGAATTGATTCGAGAAAATTTGAAACTGAAACTACATGGAATCTAAGTATGTTCATGAAATCGTGCCGGTTTCTCTATCTTCGTGTAAATATTAGAAGTTTTCAAGCCTGAAAATAAGTTTAATTTAACATTATTACATATAAATTACAGATGTAGAGTAGGTTAGAAAGACAAGGTGGATGGTTTTCGTGATTCTTAATCTTGTTGTTTTTGGTTCTTCTAGTTCTTCTCGTTTTTCTAAATAGTTATTCAGTTTTTCTTGTTTTTCTAGTTCTTCTAATTCTCCTAGTTCTCCTATTTATTCTAGTTCTCCTACCTCTCCTAGCACTACTAGTTCACCTATTAATTCTTGTTCTCCTAGTTTTCCTAGTTCTCCTATTTATTCTAGTTCTCCTAGTTCTCCTAGTTCTCCTAGCTCTCCTAGTTCTCCTAGTTCTCCTATTTATTCTATATCTCCTAGCTCACCCTGCTTTCCTAGTTCTTCTATTTATTCTAGTTCTCCTAGCTCTACTAGTTCTCCAAGCTCTCCTATTTATTCTAGATCTCCTAGCTCACCCTGCTTTCCTAGTTCTTCTATTTATTCTAGTTCTCCTAGCTCACCCTGCTTTCCTAGTTCTTCTATTTATTCTAGTTCTCCTAGCTCTACTAGTTCTCCTAGCTCTCCTAGCTCCCCTAGTTCTCCTACTTTTCTAGTACTCTTGGTTCCCATTATTATTTTAATCTGGTTATTCTGGTTCTCTGAGTTCTTTATCCTGGTTATCCTAGTTCTCAAAGTACCCCTTGTCTCCTTGTTTTCCTAGTTTGCCTAGTTCTCGTATTTCTTCTAGTTCTTCAGGTTTTATGGTAGATATAAACTAGTGTGAGTATATGTACAGTGAAGTGCACCTAGATCTATATAAATCCATTAACCTTGGGCTTCCATTCAAACACTGTTATTTTCTTCCGCTAAGTAGCACTAAAACAACAATTCAGCCCCCCCTTCCCTCCATCCCTTTCACATTCAGCCCAACCAACTGAATACTCGCTAAATAGCAGTTCTTAGTTTCCTAAATATATTTATTTACCTTGTTAGATTTGAAAAGAATATTACAAAGTACTGAATAGAGTTTTCAGAAATATTTGAAAAGTAAAAACAAGTTGACGCTGAGATTATATCTCATCATAAGGGTTAAATATATATGTACACAAACCCATGATACATTCCACACTTGAAGAGAAGATCAAATAGGAGAAGATTAGATAAATGGACGAAAAGGAGTATATTAAATTAAGTAGATAAGATAAGGTGTTGAAAGATTACATAGAAGTAGATGGAATGAAGTAGTTATATATGAGATGGAGTAGACAGCACGGATTGGAATAAAACTAGAGAAGGTTGAGTGGAGTAAAGAATACGGATTGGATTAAAGATAAGGTTGAATAGAAAGAATAAGGGATGGAGTAGAGAGAAGGTTGAGTTTGGTAAAGAATACGGGTTGGAGTAAAAAGAAGGTTGAGTGGAGTAAAGAATACGGGGTGGAGAAAAGAGAAGGTTGAAAAGAGTAAAGAATACGAGTTGGAGTAAAGGTTGAGTAGGCGGAGTAAAATAAAGAATACGGGTTGGAGTAAAGAGAAGGTTTGGTGTAGTAGAGAATACGGATCGGAGTATAAAGAGAAGGTTGAGTGAAAGAATACGGGTTGGAATAAAAATAAGGTTGAGTGGAGTAAAGAATACGGTGTGGAGTAAAGAGAAGGTTGAAAAGAGTAAAGAATACGGGTTGGAATAAAAAGAAGGTTGAGTGGAGTAAAGAATACGGGGTGGAGTAAAGAGAAGGTTGAAAAGAGTAAAGAAAACGGGATGGAGTACAGAGAAGGTTGAGTGGAATAAAGAATACGAGTTGGAGTAAAGGTTGAGTAGGCGGAGTAAAGTAAAGAATACGGGTTGGAGTAAAGAGAAGGTTTGGTGTAGTAGAGAATACGGATTGGAGTATAAAGAGAAGGTTGAGTGAAAGAATACGGGTTGGAATAAAAAGAAGGTTGAGTGGAGTAAAGAATACGGGGTGGAGTAAAGAGAAGGTTGAAAAGAGTAAAGAAAACGGGATTGGAGTACAAAGAGAAGGTTGAGTGGAGTAAAGAATACGGGGTTGAGTAAAGAGAAGGTTGAATAGAGTAAAGAATATGGAGTGGAGTAAAAAGAAGGTTGAGTGGAGTAAAGAATACGTGATGGAGTAGAGGTTGAGAAGGTTGGAATATAGGTTTTCAGACTGTTGTAAAATATGCCTGTATTTCCAAATCTTATCTTTACTATAGATCAGATCATTAAATTAATTAAGTACATTAAAGTTTTTCGACCCATATAAAGTTAAGTAAATGCATGAATGAATGAATTCAAACAGATGAATTGAAATATTTAGAATAAATATTTAGCAAGACAACGGCAAGAAAATGTTAAAGAACCGCTAATTTTAACGCCAACATAAAGATATCCAAGCAGAAAGGACCATTTAACATAAGCAATCCTATAATTGCAACAGTAGACAGCTTTAGCAATTCAAGGCAATAAAATTATACACCCACTTCTTTACATAGACTTAAACCAGGCCCAGCTAGACAATAGAATCCTGTTCTGTAGATTTGGATTCGAATTTAGAAACAGATTCAGATCTAGATACAGATTCAGATGCAGATTTAGATACAGAATAGTATACAGATTTCTTCAGATTCAGATTTCTTCAAATCCTAATTTTTTAGATCCTAATTTCTTCAGATCCTCATATTGACTGGGATCCATACTCCGTTACAGATACAGACTTGAATTTGCGAAAATTATTGAGTTTTCGTACAAATGTGACAATTTGGGCTTTAATAAACAATATCCGAATTTTTTTTTAAACTGCTTTTCAATGTCCAGATTGTAAGCGATTCAAAAAATTAAAGATATTGAACAAAAATTCAT
Organism: Eurytemora carolleeae; assembly: GCF_000591075.1. Lineage (NCBI taxonomy): Eukaryota > Metazoa > Arthropoda > Copepoda > Calanoida > Temoridae > Eurytemora > Eurytemora carolleeae. Next base: position 462,823 of record NW_019396020.1, read on the forward strand.
TAAACCTATTTGTATCTCAAACTCTCATCATAAATATAATATCGAGTTAGTTTGTGAGTTTTTGGTTAAAATAAAAAGTAAAAAAAAATCCCTTCGCAACTTTATGTCGTAGATCTTTGATATTTCAACCTATAAATAGTTAAAGTTTGAAATATCAATGGTTTCGATGCGATTTTGATTGCGATATTGATTTTAAATACTGTTAGAGAGTTTATACAACAGAATTTACTCCGCCACTCACTTCTATTTGTTAACATTTATTCAAATTATTTTACGCAATACTTTTCACGCTATATTTGTATCTATCTATCTATAAATCTAGTCTAAACGTTCCAGTTTGATATCTACAGATTTATTCACAGATTATATGCAAATTACTGTGTGCATTTAGAATAATAATTTGATTTAGAAGCGAACATAGTGCCAACTAGTAGTTTAGAGGGCGTAGACTTGTACTCAGACCAGACGTGGTAGTTTAGCAACTGTGTACACTTCAGTGTACAGCACCTGCTTAGGTTTTTTAACTGTACAGCCATATGTACTGTGGTATTGGAACTATATATATCATGTACTCGGACCAGACGTGGTAGTTTAGGAACTGGAACTTTTAAGTTAAAGGAACTGTACACTTCAATGTACAGCACCTGCTTAGGCTTTTTAGCTGTACAGCCATATTTACTGCGGTATTTAAACTATATATATATCATGTACTCGGATGTTGTAACTGTACACTGTACAAACTCTGTTCAGGTTTTGTAACTCTACCGCCTGTTCTACGGTTTTGTAACTCTACAGCCTGTTCTACGGTTTCGTAACTCTACAGCCTGTACTACGGTTTTGTAACCTTACAGCATGTACTACGGTTTTGTAACTTTTCAGCATGTACTACGGTTTTGTAACTCTACAGCATGTACTACGGTTTTTGTAACTCTACAGCCTGTACTACGGTTTTGTAACCTTACAGCTTGTACTACGGTTTTGTAACTCTACAGTCAGTACTACGGTTTTGTAACTCTACAGCCTGTACTACGGTTTTGTAACTCTACAGCTTGTACTACAGTTTTGTAACTCAACAGCATGTACAACGGTTTTGTAACTCTACAGCGTGTACTACGGTTTTGTAACTCTACAGCATGTACTACGGTTTTGTAACTCTACAGCATGTACTACGGTTTTGTAACTCTATAGCATGTACAACGGTTTTGTAACCCTACAGCGTGTACTACGGTTTTGTAACTCAACAGCATGTACAACGGTTTTGTAAACCTACAGCATGTACTACGGTTTTGGAACTCTACAGCATGTACTACGGTTTTGTAACCCTACAGCCTGTACTACGGTTTTGTAACTCTACAGCCTGTACTACGGTTTTGGAACTCTACAGCCTGTACTACGGTTTTGGAACTCTACTGTCTGTACTACGGTTTTGGAACTCTACTGTCTGTACTAGGGTTTTGTAACCCTACAGTCTGTACTACGGTTTTGGAACTCTACAACCTAATACGGTTTTGGAACTCTACAGCCTGTACTACGGTTTTGGAACTCTACTGTCTGTACTACGGTTTTGGAACTCTACTGTCTGTACTAGGGTTTTGAAACTCTACTGTCTGTACTACGATTTTGGAACTCTACAGGTTGTACTACGGTTTTGGAACTCTACAGCCTACTACGGTTTTGGAACTCTACAGCCTGTACTACGGTTTTGGAACTCTACAGTCTGTACTACGGTTTTGGAACTCTACAGCCTACTACGGTTTTTACAGCGTTTACTTCGTAAACAGTAGAGTGTTGCGTGTTTGAAAGTAAAGATTAGAATAACCGCAAAATGTACAAAAGTATTTTTATATGCTGTAAATGTAAAGTGATTTTAATCTATTTGTAAAAACATACTTAGTTCGGCAAAAAGAAGGCTTGCATTTAGAGACAGTCATGCTCGTAAAAATAGTTTAATGATTATCATAAGATTTACAAGTACCACGTGATTTTGCGTATTTGATTTAGACACCACAACTTTATATAATATGATGTATAATGTATCTAGTACTACTATCAATGCTATTACTATAGATTAAATATAGAAATAACTCTCTGATTCTTCTGTTTGTGTTTTTCCTTCTCTATAATAGAGAATTTGTAAAAAGGGACTAAAATATATCCCTGGCTATCAAGTCTGCCAGATGCGAAAAATATATTTTTATATAATGATTATCTAAATTTAAAAAGATTTGCTTGCAGAAAATAAATGATTTAAACTTATTTAAATTTAACTTTAACAACAAAAATGATCTAGATATAACTGTTTATACTGTGTGCCCGATGAAATTACCACCTCTCGCCCATTTGAATAAATTTATATCGAAATAAAACATTTAACAACCCGATAATGGTTCCATTTGAATTAGGATTGGAGAGGGGAGGAATGTAAACATTGGAATTTTACACATTTTGCTAGATTTAACTCCCACTCAACCCTTAAGCTTTAAAATCTAGCTTCGTAAAATTTACTTTGCATCATTGTTAAAAGACCTTCGAAGAACTTAGAAGAATATCTTTTTTTTCTTCAGTAATCTTATACTCTAAACCCGTCTCCACGGTAATTTAGAGGTCATGTTTAGTAATTCTTAACTTTAAAACCCATTTTTATCCATTAAATGTAGATTTTTCGTATTTGCTTTATAAAACTTTTTTTGTTGGGCTATATATATCAGATATTTAAGAATATAGGATATTTCTTACTTTTTGACAGATTTTGAATGAGATAAAAAAGTTGACTGGATATATTTTAATATATGCAGAATGTTTTCAGTAAGGTTTACGTGTCTTTATACTAATTGTTACTGTCCCTTTTACCCCTGAAAACCATCTCCAACTGTATCCCCTCAACACCTAAATATTAGGACTGCTGTAGTCGAACAAAAATGATGTATCGGGCAATCAGTCCGTGGGAGGGGGAAAGGTCGAATATTGAACCAAAATTGTATCCAAGCCGTCCATCTTTATTCCATTCCAATTCAATGGGAACCCGCATTTGGCAAGTGTACACGCGTACAGTGCCACGCAGCTTATTCTCATTGCAACAGAAACAGCATTTAAATATCAGGCAAAAACAGTTTTACAAATTCAATTTTATCTTTCAGGGAAACAAAGGAATCAAAATTATATTCGAAGAACGTACAGATGTACTTCTCTTTAAACCATCAAGACTGTATAGGCCCACGCTAAACTAGGTAAACGTACAGATGTACTTCTCTTTAAACCATCAAGACTGTAAAGGCCCACGCTAAACTAGGTAAAGCAAATTTGATCACTTTGATCCCTCATCTGATCTCAGTATTTAGCTTTAAGCGAGATGCCCTGCAATTACGCAAAGTAAAATAAGTCAAAACCTCATTGTAAGGGACAAAGGAATTGAGTGATAAATTTAAATTTCTAATCCATATGTTTGCAATCTGGTTGTGTAAACCTTTGCTATTTCAGATTATTTGATCAAACAGAATTCATAGTTTGAAATATCTCAGGTTCAAACATTAGGTTGAAAATATATATGAATTTGAACAATTAGATTTGCGTGGGTTAAACAACACTGTCGACACTTGAATAATGTTTCATATACCAATCAGAAAACTTAATTAAGAAGCTTATAAAACAGTCCGACTCAATCCAAATTCTATCCAAGGCGTGCCGAAACAATTTTTTAAAACAACTTTTCAGGAAAGTTAAAATTGTTTATTTCGAAAGCATTTTGAAGAATTTGAACAGATCGTTTCCATTCTTTGAATCTGACAAACCGAATGGATTGAAATTAAACCAATTCAAATTCAACAATAAGATCTAAATCTCAACACTAAAAACAATCTTTTGTTGAAACCCTCCTCTTTTTCAACAACAAATTCAGCCATGGTAAATAAGCCAGATTGAATAATAGTTGGAACGCCCCCTGAACAAGGGGAGTGGCAATTATATAAACATCAAGTAACCCAGTAGATGATGGTGGGCACGTGAGAAGACAACTGATTAGGTCTATTGTTTTCTGATTTTACTTCTAATGATTAAATAAATACAAATTTAAAACTATTGATGTAAGAGACATGTTCACTAGATTCTATAACGAAGCTAAATTAAGTAAAATATATTCAGCGTGGGGGTATCAATTAAATAAGATCATCTATATATATACTTTGCTTGTCTGTCTGTCTGTATGTTTGAATCCAATTAACGTCAGAACGGCTGAACCGATCGGGGCCAAATATTGTGTGGGACCTCTCATGACGCCAGGGAAGAATGACGCCAGGGAAGAATGATGAATGGATGAAAGTGGATTAGATGGAGTTGATATAAGAACTGAAGAGAACGAGAACCTGAATTTTCCTCCAGTTTTAGGTTTAGGTTGGAGAAGAGTACTAGTACCGCTGTATATAATTCTTCTAAATATGGGATGGAAGCCTGGTTCTTATAGTAATCCTAGCCCGATCTATCAGAAACAGATTCAAATTGCAAATCTGGTTTTTGCAAATCTTCATCCCACATAATTCTGTTGAAAAGAGTTCTCAACAAAAACTTTCATCGTTTAATTTTGCAAACAGTTAAGGATAGATTTCCCTGATGTGACTCTTTGATAATATTGCGCTACCTAACAATCTGTATTTGGATATCGACCATTGTAATGCTTGTCTGTGCTATAAAATCCGCAGGTTTAAAGAACCCGTTAGTTGACAATTTTGAGAATGAAACACAAAAAAACGAGACTCAAGGTTAATTTGAGACTTCTGAATTAAAGGAATTGAGACTTTGTCACAAACTCAAATTTTCTTATCCCTATATCTTTGCAATTTGTTATTTGATATTTCAAACTTAGATTATTTGATCTAACAGAAGTAATAGTTTGAAAAATCTAAGGTCTACGTGATTGGGTTGCAAAGATATAGGGATTAGAAAATCTGAGTTTGTGGCAAAGACTCAACTCTTGTAGTCTTTAAAAGGCATATTTGATGCTGTTGAAAAGAAATAAACAATTTAAAAGCTGCTGGGAATCATGAAGTTTTATTCTTTGTGGGTTACTCAATACTTCTTAAATAATTTTATATAACATTTAGTCCCCCTTTCTTAATATATCTAACAGAACAAATCCTTCTTTTTTATAAAATAATTTAAAATGATAGTTCAACCTAATCAAATTATATTTAGTCCAACATATTAGAAATACAGTCCTCGATCTGCCTAAATCCATTCTTATCCAACCTTCAAATATATTTAATAAAACAATCAATCATATTTGCTTCCTGTGTCTGCTTAAGTGTCTGAACCTGAATTCTGCGTGAAATAACCTAATCTTGAAACCGTCACTCAACAGAACTAATTCAAACATTTACCATCTTAGATTTAAAATACAAAAACAGGGAAAAAATATTTTCCTAAAATAATTATCTATATTGACTAAACAAATAGTATAATAAACCTTAAAATCCGTTGAAAATGTACTTTGGTAAAGGAATTGAGTCTTTGCCACAAACTCTGAATTTCAAATCCCAATATCTTTTTGACCCAATGTCGTAGATCTTAGATATTTCAAACTATGAATTCTCTTTGATTAAATTATCAAAGTTTGAAATACCAAAGGCTTACGCCAATATTTTTCAAAGTTATAGGGATTAGAAAATTCGAGTTTGTGGCAAAGACTCAATTCAGGGTCACTTTCTTATAGAGTACATTTTATCCAGGAATGAAAATTAGATTAATACGCTTTTAGTGAAAGAAATTACAGAGTCAAACAAGTTATGTTGCCCAATGAAGGATGACTGGATATTATAAAAACAGGAAAACATTTCGATATTAAAAATGTCAATTTAAAAAGTTTTTGTGATCTTGGATTGAATCTTTAATTAAATCTAAATCTTTTTCTGAATCTTGAATCTTAATCTTAATTCAAATCTGAATCTGAATCTTAATTTAAATCTAAATCTGAATCTGAATCTTAATTTAAATCTAAATCTGAATCTGAATCTTAATTTAAATCTGAATCTGAATCTTAATTTAAATATAAATCTGAATCTGAATCTTAATTTAAATCTAAGTCTGAATCTAAATCTTAATTTAAATCTAAATCTTAATCAGAATCTTAATTTAAATCTGAATCTGAATCTAAATCTGAATCTGGATCTAAATCTGGATCTTATTCAAATCTGATTCTGAACTATAAGAATATCGTTTAGAACTTTCCTCTGTAATATGCACAGTGCACAGTGACCCAAAGGTTGCAAGCTCTCTCGAAAAATAGAATTTTGCCTTTTGCTTCTTAAAAACTAAAGTTATTTAGAGTGTACAAATTTGCATGTTTAAGACTACAAAAAAGTAAAAGTGAGTTAGTGATGCAAAATCAAAGGCAAAGGCATTGCAACGCTTTAAAGTCGGCTCAGTCTTAAAAATGTATACAATTTTTATAGCATTCTGGATCTTTTCTAGGAATACCGGAACCCAGAAGAATTATACTCAAATCTCTTTCTCTGAGCAGTTTTTCTTTGGGCTTTTATGTTCAGGAGTTTATGTGAAAGGGTTGGGGAGGGGGAGGGGGGTTTAATGAATAGGATTAATATCCATAATCTTTCGATGGTATTCCTATATTTTACAAGGATTTTAATAATTGTAAAATCCGTAAATTTGAACTATCATGATTCTAACCTGAGAAATTATATCTGAGTTGAGTATGGAAGGGTTGGTAGGGTCTGCAGTAGTAAATTTCCCCGCCAACCCGAACCTTGGTGAGCGGTACACTCTCCTCGTCCTAGATAAAGTAGAAATTTATCTCAAATAAGTAAATAAAAGTTCTTCTCAAACAAGTAAATGTGAACAGATAAACACTAGATATACACTATATAGACCTAAACAATTCTAATTTATCTTACTATATTATTATTTACATTGGTAAAAATTAGTTTGTAGTAAAGTACAAACATAAAATAAAAGTCTTTCTTTTCGGATCTAAAATTTTAATCTCTGGCTCTTCTTAAATGTAAAGAATAGCTACGGTTCTTAGTAAAATATAGAGTTTAAAGTTTTTTTCCGAAGGAATAAACGATAAGTTTCAAAGTAAGTGAAATAAACAACAGTTAAAACTATATAATGATACAATTTGATGATATACTGCATGCATAAATATATTCTGGGACTGGGCACTAATGTTGGTCCTCAGGATATGTATTACATGGCCAGTAAACCGTGCCTAAAAGATTTATTTCAACCCAACCTTTCCACGTCTTTTATTGTAACCTAGCCTTACAAACCTCTGGTATTTTCAGGGAATTATTTAAAATAGCTGAGATGATTACTAGTTATACCGGCAATATTAGCGCCATTTCAACCCAGACATGCAACCATAGTCCAGCCTAGCTAGATCAGCCCTAGACCCTCTTTTACTGGTTCAACAAAGAAACTGCATTATTATATTTGCAAAGTGCAGGTATGGACTATGGAGGCGTACATGTACTGCGGTGTTTATTTATTTTTTCATTTTGTGCAAACAAAATCTTTGTTGCGTAATATATCATTTTAACTGCATTAGGTGGATGCAATATGCATTCTTCCAGGATATAATATTGGTGTGTTTAAAGGTTCAGTGGGAGGAGAGTTGAGCTTAATGTATTAATATAAATAATATCCTTGCAATATAAACATGTCGATTATATCGAAATAAATATCTCAAAGATTGTGCAAAACCCACATTTTCTGAATAAAATAAACTGAAATAGGTTTAGAGATAAGATAAGAAATAGGTTTAGAGAATGGATAAGAAATAGGTTTAGAGNTAGGATAAGAAATAGGTTTAGAAATAGGATAAGATGATTTTAAATGGACTGTAGAGATGTAGACGTAGAGTGACAATTTATCTATAGAGGAGCATGTCCGATTGCTAATGGTACACTTTAAACCTGAAAACTGATTGTTTATAATTGTGGCTTTTCTGTAACAGCAACACGTTACAAATTTAAAGGATACAGTTGTGAATCAGACATGCCAATTTAATAATGCATTCCCCTAGATTTAGGTAATAAGAAGGACATAATCTGATTTTTAGTTTAAGAAAAATTCCTTTGGAGAGACTGCTTACCCTAATCATTTTAATTGATTGAAAAAACTATCATAACGTTTTTTACAAGTGTGTACGTTTTCCTTTTAACTATGGCCATGTTTTTGTTACTACGCTTTATGACACGCTTGCTAAAAATATTGCGCTGTCATTTTTAACAAAAAGCCGAGACAAGCCAGGTATTTATATTTAAAGGCATAATCAGACAATCAGTTGGTAAAATGTTCAAGATATTCATCTTTCCATCCAATATAATAGATTTATTACAACCCTTCTCACAAACTATATATATATACATATGTGTTGTCTAATGTTGTCTATGTATATATATATGTATGTGTTGTCTAATGTTGTCTATGTATATATATATATGTATGTGTTGTCTAATGTTGTCTATGTATATATATATGTATGTGTTGTCTAATGTTGTCTATGTATAGATATATAGATGTAATATATATATATAACATCTCATGTAAGATCAAAGGACGTGTTGTCACAAACTCCATTAGATGTACACAACGGACCACCCCTATAAATATATATTACTACCCCATTTAATAAATTTAGATAATAAATATTTGAAAATGTTTAAACCTAAATTCCTAGATTATGACAAGCATTTACAATCGGAGGTAAGATCTATGCACATAAGTATATGTATCTGGCTTTACGTTGTTTAATACTAGATAATCAATTGAAATAAATACTTTTCATTTCCTTACTTTAATACTGATGCATTGGATGTATTTTAATTCTGAAGAGTATGCAAAAAACTCAAAACCATCTTATTGTTTCATTTTTTAAAGTTTCCAAATATTTAGAATTCTGCTACGTATACTAATGTTTAATGTTCTCTTGATCACTCATAAACTTCATAGAGTTTATACTTTTGACATGCTTAATCATAGAATTATGATACAATTCATTATATACCGATCGAAGGTCTTGAAAAATTTAATTTAATAAATCATGAATTGCTGGAGGATAATTTAATAGTATCAAATAAACTGATATGAATCTGGTCGAGTCTTGAAGTATCCTAGAAATGCATAAACTGAGACCTCGGAAACATGACGTGCAAGATTTTATTTGATAACGAGTCAGTTAAATATATGATAAAAACAGAATTTATTTCAGGAAATATGTAGAAGTAAATACATTTATCTGTTTCAAATAAGATCTCTAGGATATATAAAATGTCTATATTCGATTGCCTGCATGTGTTAATCCAGTGATTTATTCCGTGTCAATGTGAGATATTTACGATACCTATTTGCAATGCGTTCAAGTCGCTAAAAATGACTAGCGAAGAATTGTGTGGGTTAGTTTACATTTACATCGACTTTGTATGCTCAAGCGTATCCTGGTTTTCAAGTACCCCAGCGGGGATAGGGTTAAAAAAATGAGTCTGAATATCAGAGATGTAACTAGAGTGGGTGACCGAGGGGAGGGGGCTCCTTCCCTTGGCATCCCGGGAGAGGGGGGGCTCCTTCCCCTAGCTTCTCCGAGCTTGTGGTTATGAATGAGTACAACACTTTACATGGAATAACAGCGACAAATGGTTAAACAACATGAATGTTCACGGAAAGATTTGAAATTCAAAGATTTAATTCTTTAAAAAGTTTAGCATGGAACGCACTTTAAAATTTCATAAATAGAATAATTTCAATCCACGTCCACGACCCCCCCAGCCCGTAGCTAGGAATTTATAAAGGGGGGGGGGGCACAAAAGTTATATATAGGATAAATATATAAGGGGCGCGCCGCAAGCGAAACATTTGTTTGACCTGAAAAACTCATTAAGGGTTAAAGCTTAAACTTAATTAATGTAGACTAAAAAAATAGATGTTCAACTTATCACACATTACAGTTTATTAAAGGTACAGTAAAGGAAAAATGAAAGGGGGTATAGGCTGAAAGCTAATAACTTTAGCTCTTGATCGCGACCCATGAAAGTTTTATCTGATGTTCCTGTCTCGAGAAATTGATATAAAACTGTGTTAAAATTATACGAAAGTTCATATATGTAAAATTTTGAAAATCTGAAACTTAAATCACGTAACCAGAACTATCACCAATGGCAGAGCAGTATACTGGTCACGTGTCTCCTCCTGTTTCACGTGACCACTTTACTGCACTGCCATTGGTGGAATTTCTGGTCAAGTAATACGGACGTAAAAATAATATTATGAATGAAATCTATTGAAAATAGAAATAACAAATATAAAAGTAAACCTAATTTACAATTAGCTTTCTCTGGGATATCATCGTTTTCAGATTGGTTGCTTATTTGCTGAATATGATCTGTTTAAACCTACTACTTTTATACAAAATTGTATATATATTAATTTTCGTATATATTTGACACAGTTTTATATCAATTTCTCGAGACAGGAACATCAGAGATGACTTTCATGGGTCGAGATCAAGAGCTAAAGTGATTAGCTTTCAGCCTATACCCCCTTTCATTTTTCCTTTACTGTCCCTTTAAGATATATATTCTGTCTGTTTTCGTTCCCTTAATCGCTATTGAATAATTGAGAAGAGACTTGCATCAATACAAACAAGGAGGTATAAGATGTAGAGATTTGATTTAAACTATAAATAAATGTAATACTGAAATTTTTGAATCACGAATAGCCAATATTTATTTTTAATGCAGGGAAAGTAAATGATGTAAATTCCTGTAAAGATCAAATAAAGCTCAAGCATGAAAATCTTCAGTTTTCTCAAAACTAATTTGGAAAAAAACTCCCCTGCAAGTTCGAGGATGAGTACAAACAGCTTCTCCTAAACCTGACCATATTTTGTATATAATTTACATTTGTCTCCATGTTACTTTTTTCTGTACTAATGGCTCATTAGAATCATTAATCTAATGAAAGTAGGAAAAAAGGAAAAGCTTCTCAAAATACAAAAAAGTTAATATAAACCATTGGTAACAAAAATTAGATTTTATGCCAATTTTCTCCCATTTTTTTTTCTTTCTTTCTACTTTCGTTTCCTTCTTTTCATTTTTTCATTTTCTTTTTTTGTCTCCCCCTCTCTTTAATATCCATGTGGCCTGCAACCTTGCAAGGCAGTGGCTTATTTTGAGAGAAAATCTATTCTTGAAAATATACCTGCTGGAATCCCTGGTTGAAGTTTCCATTTAGTTCTGCTGCATCCTGGGGATCACTGTAGTTCAGGTTTATACGTAGATCCTGAATATAGTTCATATATCAATCCGTAGATCCTGAATATGTACTGAACATCTAGATAGTTCAGTTTATTCATAGATAGTGAATACACATTTGATCTATATATCCTTAAACATAGTTCAATGTGTACATAGTTCAGTTTGCAATACCTACTGAATACATATTTAAGATTATCCACAGATACTGAATACAGTTCAGTTTAGCCATGGATACTAATATAGTTCAGCTTATCCATAAATACTGATATTGATATACTGATTATCCAAAGTTACTGTTACAAATAGTGTTTTTTTATCTAGTTTAGTTCATTCATAGATAATCAATAAAGTTTAATCACAAATATGTCGATAAATTAATTTATTTTAAGAACCGGATATTATTTATTTCAAGAACCGGATATTATTTATTCCCTTAAAGATACGATGAATGACAAGGCTTATTAAGATATATTGTAGATTTGTAAGAAATTAATTAAATGATTAGCAATATCCTGTCGTCAGTTCTCACAGCTATAAACAGGGTTAAACTGCAGTGCCACGCACGTGCACACTAAGGGTGTTCAATTTTTAATTTTTTTTATTTTTCCATCAGCAATTGTACTGTATTGTTAATCTATACAAATTTGAGTAAATTTTCCGCGATCAATTTTTTTTATGGATAAACGCATTCTTAAGATTTCAATATTCCAAAATCTATTGTTTCAATACTAAACTTTGGATTTCGTCGTATTTTGGTGATTTTTCTCTCACTTGCTTTTTAACGTCGCAAAATCAACATGAAATCTAAAATTTGGAGAAAAAAGTCTTTTCTGAATGTTTTTTAGAACTCCAAGCCATCACTATTGTGAAAAACAAAATGAAATAAATCTCATCCCCCAACTGTTCACGCCACCAAGACTTCAAATTCAAGTGGCATCTAAATTGGTGAAATTGGTTATTTTTCGGAATAATTTACGAAAACATTTACACAATTGTAAATCCAATAATTTTTCAAATTTAGGAATTACGAAACATCAAAAATGTATTTTTGACAACTTATTGTAATTTAGAGAATTTGAAAGAATTTTAATGTCTCTCCAATTTTCAATTTGAAATCCTTTGAACACGGAATTCCTTAAAATTAACGTAAAGGGAATATTTCAGTTTGAGATTTAGGTCACTCATGAACATCGATACAACATGGAGGTCTCTCATGAATATCGATACAACATGGAGGTCATTCATGAATATCGATAGAACATGAAGGTCTCTCATGAATATCAATACAACATGGCGATTTCTCATGAATATCGGTTTTAACATGGAGGTCTCTCATGAATATCGAAACAACATGGAGGTCTCTCACGAATATTAATACATCATGGAGGTCTCTCATGAATATCGATACAACATGGAGGATTCTCCTGAATATCGAAACAACATGGAGGTCTCTCATAAATGTCGAAACAAATTAAAAATTCAAACATTTTTTTTCTTAAAGCTTTTAAGATGGCTTACATGTTAAGTAAAATACATTTTTTGCTAAAAATGAATAAAATATATCCTCATGAAAACCTGGACTTTCAATGGAAAAAGAAAAAAAGTGTCGATATGTTAATCACGAACGTCTAGAATAAGCAATTATAAAAACGGTATCTAAAAATTAGAAAAAAAGTCTCGCCTGCATCGTTTTTCAAATCAAAATTAAAACCCTTTAGATTAAATAAAGGTCTGAAAAATTGCAAAAGTTATTTTTTGAGCCACACCATGGAAATTATTTGACAACCATGAGTCAAGAATTGTTTCTGCATTTAAATGGGCAAATTTGCTTCAAAATGGAATAAGTTGCATGTTTTTTTAAGGATAATACATGGTTAAGGTTATGTAAACTTTTTTAGGTTTCGGATTTGTTAAGCATTTGTTCAAATTCTTCAAAAATTTTAAACATTTAGCGTAAAAGAGAGTAATTTTAAGGTAAATTGTCGAGTTATCAAATACCTGACTGAGGTAAACAGTCGTCAACACAAGAAAAAAATAAAATGTAAAAAGCTAAAGCTTCCATTACGTAATCTGCAGTACTCTGGCCAAATACATTGTGGGTTTTACTGGGATTTTCTCGGTGTATTGTTTACCTGTTGAAGTTCAGGTTGAGCTGGTTGAACTGGTTTTCTGAGTTTAACATCTTTAAGTTGGTTAAGCTGATGCTGTTGTAGTTGAAGTTGTTGTTGAGGTTTATCCAAGGTTTTTAACCGTAGTCCAATGTTTGGGCTTTTTCTTTCATACTTGAAACTATTGCTCCTGTATACTGCGTTATCCCTGAAAAAAAGATAATGAATGACATTTCGAATTTTTTTTGAGTTTGATATATATTTAACTTCTGTACATTTGCATATTCATAAACAGGACTTAAAGACTTAATGTTGCATGCTTATCTAAAAATATGTGTAAAGCGCCTGATATTTGATAAATCATGGTTCTAAGATTTCTTGAAGTAATCTAGAACTGGAAGGATTATTAAATGCTGACTAAACAACTACTCGGAGAAGTTTAAATCCAGTTTTTGTTTCCTGAGGAACCTCTAACCCGTCCCTGCACCTTCTTACTGCCAGGAGCTCATGCTTCCTTGCAATTTGTTAATCCTGGTTGGCAGAGAGCTAGCATTTAGGTGGGGGGGGGGGGGGGGGGAGATATTGTTCTTCTTAAGGTTTGGTCTATCCAGATCTATCAGATTACGTTTGTCCATGCAGTTAGATTGATTAGAAGACTAGGATTAAACAGTTCACTAGACAATCAAGTTTAATAGAAGAGGAATAAAATGTGCTTTGACAAGATATCCCAGATAATGGAATTACTATCACAGTGCATCCCCATTATACTTGGATTAGGACCGTCAGAGGGACATGATTTAGAGATGAGCTACTTGGAATGTAAACAAGAGCAAAAAAAGCGGAATTCTTTATAAACATTTGTTTCTAGTTTGCCCATGGACATCTTTCAGCGGTACAAGGAATTGAGTCTTTGCCACAAATTTAAATTGTGTAAACCTTTGATATTTCAAACTTTTATTATTAGATCTAATCTATAGTTTGAAATATCTTAGCTCATACGTCATTGGTCTGCAAAGATATAGCTGATTAGAAAATCATAGTTTGTGGCAAAGACTCAATTTCTTTGAAAACCTGAGATATTTTGTGTTCACTTAAAATACTTAAACAATCCTTTCAATAAATAAACATAACATTTGGAGATTGTATATTTCAATTGTACACCATAACACTCTTTATTAATAAAGAATTTAGATCAAAATCTCGTCCTTAGATGCCCCGCCTATTTCTCTCCGAAATCATCAAGTTAGTATCATATTTACTTTATCTATTGACATCCGATCTCAATGTTTATGATAAGACATTCCTCCACGGCTGATAAGGAATCAATAAACAATCAATCAATCGTGTTCTTCTAAACCAGTTTAATTGGATTCCGATTCATTCATCAGCTGTATTCACCACCCCGGGTTTCTTTCAGTTCGGAGAATCCAATTCAAGGCCAATTAAATACAAGAGAGAGATATAGAGAGACAAGGATGTTTAAAAACTTACTTTATTAGATAAATTAGCCAAAAATTGGACTTTCATGGGTTTGCGCCATCGGGTTGCAAAGCTATAGGGATTCGAAAATTAAAGTTTGAGGCAACAAATAACGTCTTATGCGCAGGTTTTAAATTATAATATAATTAAGTATATTCATGTTAATGGGTTATCCTGAACAAATTAAAAACTATAATTGAAGGTGAAGAAGGGGGGGGGGAAGGTTTATTATTGCGTGTTTATTAACCATACATTTTGTACCTTGAGTCTGTATTTATAATTAATCTGTCTACTGCAATTTATTTATATATATATGTTTGTATACGGATGTGTATCTATATGTATAAAATACATAATATGTAATATCTTTATTTTTAAAACTGACCACTTTGTTATTTTAATTGCATATACGGAATATAAGTAAACAATGTATCATTTCATGAACACTGTATAGGTACATGTTCCCAGATTTGAGCATAGCTTATTTTGATATTTAAACCCGGAACTCTCTTTAGGATAAGATATTTAATTTTGAAAGATTGGCAGGATCTTGAAAAAGTGCTGTAATCTCATCTTCTCATTCAAGTTTCAGGGATGAATTGTAAAAGTTGGATAACACCTTTAAATGAAATGTATCCTTGTGGAAAATTAAAGTTTAAGGTGCGGTGTCCATTCAAGTCGTCACTTCAATCAAAAGACACGAGTTAAAAAAAACGTAAACCCTAGATATAATTTTTTACAATTATGTACTTTAAGTTATCACTCACGAAAAAAAGCCAAGAGAAAGATGATAAAAAAAATATCATGTGAATTCTCTTAAACCTAAAGATACACACAAAAAAAAAGCGTAAAAGTTTCCTTTTAAAATAATCGTGAATACAAGAATAACCATCGCAAAAGAAGTATAATCATAGAAAGGGAAATCGTTGTTAAAATGTGTGTTGGAAAAGCTGGGATCAACCTGGCCAGAATTAAAGTTTAAGGTGCGGTGTCCATTCAAAAGAAGTATAATCATAGAAAGGGAAATCGTTGTTAAAATGTGTGTTGGAAAAGCTGGGATCAACCTGGCCAGAATTAAAGAGGTTCAATACGACTTTAATCAAATCAAGATCATTCAAGATTTCTTAAAAATCATATTTTTTATATAATTAGACTATAGATTATATAAATTCCAAGGATAGATTTGGAAAGTGTCAGCACCTATGTCAGTGACTCGTCTATCACTTTCTTTTCAATCTTGCAGCAGCCAACAATCTAACCTATTCAACCCAAATGTCTGATCTTGGTTTAAGCCAAATTTGATATTTAATAGATCACACAAAGTTCTCGCACGCAGAATCAAAACCCACTAGAAATACAAATCAGAATTTATCAATTGTAAGGAGGTAAAATCTCATTTTCTTAACGTTCTTAACGATTTTTTTTTGAATTCTTGAAACATATTGAACAATATTTTTTACACAGAATCATCGAATTTTAAACTTAAGACACTGTAATAATTTAAGGCTATAGGATTAAAACGTAATAATTTCTTTAAATTTGTATTGACATGAATGGGAGCTAATTAAAAATGAGAAATACCGCTACTGGAAAGTTAATTGTGATCACGAATTTGGAAAGAACGAAGAACAGGAGGCATGATTAAACTATGATTTGAATCGGTATCATTTTTATTTCAACTTGCAGTAAAAATAATAGATGTTGTACTGTAACTAATTGCCAGCACAAACTCCGGTTTCCTAATTCATGCTACATCTTTGCAACCCAATATCGTAGGCCTTAGATATTACAAACTATGTATTCTGTTAGATCAAATAAGTTAAGTTTCTAATATCATTGGTTTATAAGATACTCTCATAATTTTTTCGTAGATTTTTTAAAAATAAAACAAATATTTAGGCAATTTTTTACATTCTAACCATCCATAACTTCTGCATAGAAAATTGAGTTTGTGGCAAAGACTAAATTCTTGTATTATTTGGTTTGTTGAAACCCCCTTCTTAAATATCGTAAACGGTCTCTTTAAAATATGAGATCTAAAACAATATTATACAGTTTATGGGAACCTGAAGATGCTGAGAATGAGAAGAGTTTAGGACAGGTGAAATCTAGGAATCTAGGCTCTTTGTATATAATTACACGATAGACATTCAAGAAGATAAGAGTGGAGAAAATCTTGAAATTAGAAAAAGAAAATTGTATTTCAGGAGAATTATTGGAGTGAAGGGAACCAAAAAAATTTACGTGAAGGAAAAGGGAAATAAAAAAATCAAGGAAGATTAACAGATAATAGAGGGAATAAAGAAATAAAAAGGATGATCACTGATCAGTAATAATGGGAAATAATGAGAGTTTAAATCTTGAGAGATCGGCAAAGACGAAGAAAAAAGAACAGAGAGTTAAAGGTAGGAATCGATAATTATCGAGAGAAAGTAGAACTAGGTCTGGATAGTTAGATAACCCTCTAGTTTGGCCGAAAGTAGAACTAGGTCTGGATAGTTAGATAACCCTCTAGTTTGGCCGAAAGTGCGCGAGAGAAAAATGGTTCAACTATCCTCCTTGACTGCAACGTATGATTAATAAATTCCGACCTAGGGAGATTAAAGGGATTAAAAAGAGATCTGGGAACGGATTTTATGAATAGCAGGAAGTAGCTGAACCGCACAGACGTGGCTCAACCATGTCTCATATTCATTTAATCTGGTCCCTGGTGAAAAAAAAACAATACTGGTAGACATATAAAGTTTGTGTCTTTAATAATGGAATTTAAGATAGAAATACAAAACTAATCTGAATATCAATGGAAGTCGGACAAAAAAAGCTGCAGAAAAATTAAATATACATTTTTCTTTAATATGAATCTATTTGACAAATGTAGATTCTTCAACCTAAACCTGTCGACCTAAGTTATAAATTTTAAATTTTCGAGACAGTCAAAATATAATCCTGTCTGTATCCACTCCTAGGTACATACAAAGATTTTACAGATAGGATAAGAAAGCATTATTTGTCCCATCTGCATAAAATGTGATGTACACGTAAATAACATGAAATCTATAATTTAATAATGATTACATGACAGGCAGCAGCTGCAGCTTGTGCAGTATTGATATACAGGTTCAAGGAACAGACATTTCTTCGCCACACCCTTGTATATTTTATCCACCTGGTCCTCTCTCCACACCCTCCTCCCTCTTACTCTTTTCTCCTCTCATCTTCTCTACCCCCCCCCCTCTTTCTTCTTCTTCTTTCTCCTACTCTATTCTTCTTAAACTTCTAATCTTCTATCGATCTTCACATCGTCTCTTTTCCTTATTTCACCTCTCATCTACTATTTTCTTTTTCCTTTTATCCTTTTCATTCCATAATCCTCATTTCCTCCTCTTTACCTCCTGGTTAATACTTTAAAGTAATTGAGTCTTTGCCACAAACTCTGAATTTATAATCCCTATATCTTTGGAACCCAATGTCACAAATCTTTGATATTTAAAACTTACATTATTTGATCATTCATAGTTTGAAATATCTAAGGTCTACGACATTGGAATCCAAAGATATAGGGTTTAGAAAAGCAGAGTTTGTGGAAAAGACTTAACTCCTCTACTCTTTTTCTTCCTTCTTCGTCGTTTTTTTTCCATTCTTTTAATTGTCTTCTATTTTTCCCCTCTCCTTGTCTTCTTCTTCTTTACTTTATTTTATCCTTTTAATTTTTGTTTTCTCTTATTCTCCTCTCTTTGTCTTCTTATTCTCTGCTCTTCTCCTTTTCTCTGAACCACAATTCTGAACTTGTAAATTATACAACTTACACATTTAACAATCTCAGAACTTAAAAAAGAAAAAAGAAAATAAATATTGGGATTTCCTAAATGTTGACGCCAGGAAATTTTCTAAATTTTGGAGAAATTTGCGTATTTGGGATCCATATAAAAAAGATAACTTGGATTTTACACTGAAGTTTTTAATATTATCTTTCGATGACAACGATTGCAAAGCAGATAACCGTTGTTTATTAAAACCATCTGAACCTCTTAAATTTCATCAAGTTCATACTTGATATTAAAGTAAACAAACAATTTATATAATTGAACATCTTCTATTTGCTCCCAATGTGAACTGAAAACTGTAGGCATGTTGGCAAGTTAATTATAGGCAAATACAGGAAACCAAATTCAACTCAAGTTAGAACTTCAACAATATATTTTTATATTTAGAGGATAAAAAACGGCAAAAAGAGAAGAAAAAATATTCAAGAAACATTTACTCCTAAGCCTACTCTAAAAGAAAAGTAAAGAAAGAACATCATTACACAAACTATCTAAACCAACTCTGTGAATAGAGCAAAGAAAGAACATCATTACACTAACTATCTAAACCAACTCTGTGAATAGAGCAAAGAAAGAACATCATTACACTAACTATCTAAACCAACTCTGTGAATAGAGCAAAGAAAGAACATCATTACACNGAGTTTACAATATCTCTCTAAACATGCTCTATGAGAAGTGTAAAGAAAGAGTTTACAATATCTCTCTAAACCTGCTCTATGAGAAGTGTAAAGAAAGAGTTCACAATATCTCTCTAAACCTGCTCTAAAGAAGTGTAAAGGAAGAATAATGTTTTTGATTTATTCTGATCTTGAATAAATTGATTTAGAGTAATGATTCAATTAATATCAGATATAAGACTTGCAAATAGTACCATCATTCATTTATTCGTGCACATATTCATGAATTTAATTAAAGAACCTCATGTTGATTATTGCCTGTTATTATATTCAAATAAATTTTACAATAAAAACAAGTTGTCAACCTGGAAAATTTAACGTGTAGTATATATATTGATTAAAGAGCAAGTGTTAACAATTTCTAAATAAATTGAATCAAGTCTTGAATCAAGTCTTCTCAAATTTTAGAATTTTACAGTTTTTTTTTGAAAAAAAAATGAAAATATTCATGAAAACAATTTAATTATTTTTAAAATTTTCTATATGAATATTGGAGTTGAGTTTCGGCCACAAACTCTGATTTTCTGTATGAATATTGGAGTTGAGTTTCGGCCACAAACTCTGATTTTCTGTATGAATATTGGAGTTGAGTTTCGGCCACAAACTCTGATTTTCTGTATGAATATTGGAGTTGAGTTTCGGCCACAAACTCTGATTTTCTGTATGAATATTGGAGTTGAGTTTCGGCCACAAACTCTGATTTTCTGTATGAATATTGGAGTTGAGTTTCGGCCACAAACTCTGATTTTCTGTATGAATATTGGAGTTGAGTTTCGGCCACAAACTCTGATTTTCTAACCCATTTATCTTCATGTCGCATGCCTTTGATATTTTAAACTATAAAGTCTGTTAGATCAAATAGTTTAAATTGGAAATTTACACCATCAGGTTCCAAAGATATTGTGATTAGACAATTTTAGTTAGTGGTAAAAACTCAATTCCGTGACAAGGATAAGTCGGAAATAACGCATAAGAAAAAATTGAGATAAAAAACATTTTTGATGATATTTCTGGGAGACTTTAAAAATCGATTTTAATAAAATTAAAAAGAAAATTTTTTATGCAGGATTTCGTTATCGTTTACATGCTTACGTAGAAGTAAAAATAAGCCAAAGCATTACTTTTTTCTTGCACTCTGCCCCCCCTGCCCTCCCTACTTCACTACCCCTTCTCGTACTTCCTTCCTCCCTACTTCCATACCCCTTCCCCTTTCTCCTACTCCCCTTCATCCCACACCCATCGACCCTCACTCCTCCTGTTACTCCCTGTCTTCTCACATCTTCCATTGAAAGGATTGCATGTATAAATTGGTTGTGGTTGTGGTATGAATAAAAGTAGTGAGCTATGTGTGTTATTACTGCAAAATTCGTCCCAGCTCAGCTTATTTACCACTTTTACTCCCTTGATGTATATAATCAGACTCTAACTTTAATCATAGGATCTTGTACAATGTACATACTTTCCTTCTAATCCATCATATAAACTATACACTACAGTTTACACGATTGTACAATTACTTGCTGTGTCATATATTCTAATTTTTCTAATAACGATATGATGGGAGTAAAAAGATCCGCAACAAAATTATGAATTTAAGCCATTGAGTTCTTTTTTGGGGCTTTTCATTTTTTAAACCGTACATGTGGGATTGCCAATAACATTTTCTATCTTCATATGTTACTTATATCGCAACCAGTTTTCTTGTTGTACTGAAAAAAATAAAATAAAACGAGAAATCTTGGAAGCAAAAATTTAAAGAGAATTGAGTCTTAACCACAAACTCTGATTCTCTCTTTCCCATATCTTTTCAATCCAATGGCATAGACCTTAGATATTTCAAACTATGAATTCTAAATTTGACATATGAAAGGCTTACACCAATAGGTTGCAAAGATTTAGGTATTAGAAAGTTTGAGTTTGTGGCAAAAACTCAATTCCTTTCGAACAGCCAAAAAAAACTTTCCTTGGGGTCATGTGACGTGCTGCATAACATTTGGGCTTCATTAGTTCATCCAATTTTACAGTTCTTGAACAAACCAACCAAAGGAACTCAATTTTTGCCAAAACTTAAATTTTCACATCTCTACATTTTTGCAATCCAATGTTTTAGCCCTTTAATATTTAAAACTATGAATTCTGTTAGATAAAACATCAAATGTTTACACAATCAGGTTGCACAGATAAAGGAATTAGAAATTTTAGTTTCAGACAGATACAAAAAGACAGAACTGTACAAAATCAACACTAGAGTCATGCCTGGTATGGTTCAAGCAAAAAGCACAAACATTTAATATAATTACATTTCTTATAATTAAGTTTCATCTAATTGAACTTCATTTAATTAGAGAATGACTTGTTTAAATTTTAAACAATGTCACAATTCCTACTTCTTTTTTTTAAAGAAATTAAGTTTATGCCACCAACTCGAATTTTCTAATCTCTTATCTTTGCAACCCGATGTTTTAGATTTCAAATTATTAATTCTGTTAGATCATATTAATGGTTTACAACATTAGGTTTAAAGAAAAAGGGATTAGAAAATTTGAGTTTGTTGGCAAAAACATATTTATTCTGTTTTTAGCTTTAGGATTGATTAGCTTGAATTTGAATGGCTGTCAATTATTAATTATTATCAATTACTATTTACCTTCTCCTCACTTTAGTTCCTGTAGCTCCTGATACACACCACAGTGGGCCTAACAACGGTATTCTCTTGGTCCATCTGGGGACACCCTTCCCTACATCCTCGTAAACTAAACTTATCTGGGGTACACACCCGCACTTTGACACTTTCAATGTATCCTGGTCCTTTAAGTACGGATCTCTTAACGTGTCTTGCTCCGTCACAATGAATTCTCTCAAGGAGTCCTTATCCTTAGGATAGGGTCCCCTCAGGGACTCCTTCTCTCTATAGAAGGATCCTCTGAGGATATCCTGGTCCTGTCTGCAGGAGGATATCTTTACCCTCTCCATGCCTGTCTCACTATCATGCTCACATGTCTACCCTTGCACAGACAGGCAGTGACTGCATAAGATAGGCCTGGCGCTCCCCGCATGGAAGGTCACGTCTGACCGGTTTGAGCGTGTCCCGCCTCGACATCGGCGACGAATTGACCAGTGTGTGTGTATGTATGGGTGGCAGGGACGGATAAAACATAAATGGCCGGAGGACGGGGTTGGATGATCTATGCAGTAGAAATAATTAGGCCGAGCCTTTACATTAGCTTTGTTCTCCTTGTATGTATATATATTATAAAGCATAGGAGCAGAGGTGTGCCCGAACCATCTTTACAGGGAACGACACAAACTCATCAATCATATTCATGCACAGAGGGTTGGTTATTTTGTTTAAACACAATTTGCTTAATACTGGGATATCGGTCAGGGCTGTCTTTCAAGCTCCTGTCTTTTCAGGGTGATAATTGTACCTAATTTACATTTAAATAAAAGTATCATGCCGTATGAAAGATTTTTTTTGGAACTAAAATTTCTCTCTGAAGGAAAAAACTTCATTTTAAAAAGGGGCCGTTCATAAGTTTGCATGGCAACCATATAGATTAAAACATTTATTTTGAATAATTAAAAACTTACTGAATAATCATCTGACAGTTAAGTAACAAAACATTGTAACTAGGCGTGAAATATAAAAATGTAATTAATAGATTAATAAAAACTTGAAATATCTAAACCTGAAATAATTAAAGACTGAACAATACCTAAAAATTCAAAACCTAAATTTTAAGCTATTAGGAAAAACGTTATACAGGCGAATGTGAACCAGGCGAATGACTACTAGGCGAATGAGTGCTAGGCGAAATGTACTCGTTCGCCTCGTTCACATTCGCTTGCATAACATTTTTCCTGTATATAACAGTTTGCCTGCATAACATTTTGCCTATATAACAGTTTGCCTACAAAGCATTTGATTGTATTTTACGCCTAAACCAGATTTTTGAAACATTCGCAAACTTTGAAACAGGAAAACCCGCTAAAAAGATTTGTAAATAATGCAAATTCAGTTGTATTTTTTTCTCTTGAAAATATGGCAGCACTTATCAAAGCTGGAGAATCTAAAAGAGGAAAGCCTTCCATTATTGATAACAACAACTAGTTATATGTTGGACATGGAGGCATGGAAAAAACCATCAATTGGAGATGCTCTACAGAACACCACAAAAAAGACAGAGATCTCTTACAAGCCGTGGAACGGATCAAGTTTGTTGTTGAAGGATTTGAGACTACTCCAAGGTAGGAGTACATACAACAAACTGCAAATGAGTTGAGCAGGGCAGCCAAGTAAAGGAATTGAGTCCTTGCCACAAATTCTGTTTTTCTAATCCCTATTTCTTTTGAACCCAATGTCGTAAACCTTTGATATTTCAAACTTATATTATTTGATCTAACAGAAGTCATAGTTTGAAATATCAAATGTCTGCAACTTTGGACTGCAAAGATATAGGAATTAGAAAATCAGAGTTTGTGACAAAGACTCAATTCCTTTGTGTTTTCTATCATTCTATGCAGACACATATGATGTGATATTATGTTTTGAAAATACAATTGAAAAACCTGTTCTCAAAGGAATTGAGTCTTTGCCACAATATTAAATTTTCTAATCCCTATATTTGCAACCTGGCAGTGAAAACCTTTGATATTTCAAACTTAGATTATTTGGTCTAACAGAATCCAAAGTTTGAAATATTTAAGGTCTATGACATCTGAGCTGAAAACTTTAGAATGTATTATCCTTAATCCCGATCTGTTAATTAATCTGGAGATTAAATTCATTAGAAGAACAAGCAATATTTAATCTGGAGATTAAGAAAAAGAGTGGATTAAGCATTAATCCTGATATCCACCATTCTAAAGTTTTCAGCTCAGGTTGCACAGATATAGGTAATGAACATTAGATTTTTGTGGCAAAAACTCAAATTCTTTGATCCAGACTCAGACTTAGGCAAAAAAAAATAGTTTCGATCTCTTAAAAAGGAAATCAATAAAATGTAAAAGTTTGATAATAAATTATATCTGAAATATTAGAACAAAACTAAACCTGAAAGATCTGAATATGTATTATTGTATGTATAAATATAAGAAGGAATGTCATCAGTGTGAATATAGAATTATCTGAAATATTAGAAAAGAGGGAGGGGAGAGATGAAATATTAAGTACATATTATTTAATATGATATGTATAGTATCGAAATACTAAACTGGAGCCCGGGAGCTCTGTAATTATATATTTATATGTGCATGTATGCATGTACAGGGTTACACATAAAGGATGAAACTTCAGAGACGACTGTACGGAATGTTCAGTTTTATTCTTACACTCTTAGTTCCCTGAAACTTGTTAACTTAGTTAACTTGTTTATTTCTTTATTGAATCATTAAGTGTAACTCTGAAAACTGTGTGCAATTCTGAAACCAAATGTACCCTTCAACCTTCAGAATTAGTTTCAGGTCGTCAGTAAAGTCTCATTCTTTGTAAGAAACTATATTTTACATTTAGATTTGCAGTAGAAGAAGAAAATCTTACGCTATTTTTGCAGATTGTGGCGTTGTTAGACCTCAGAAATGTTAAATGAAGTTGTGTTGAATAACTTTTTCGTTTTGGTTGAAAACCTGCTCTTCACAGGAATTCAGATGTTCTGTTTGATAATCAGGGAGTCTTCACTATCGAATCCATTTTCAACCAAGATGGCAATACCCGATTCATAGCGGCACCCTAAACAACTTTATTCAATTCAGTATAAATTAGATATCAATGTTTCAATTTTGAAAACTGATTATTTTCAATTGTGGTTTCTCTTCAAAAGGCACTTGCACATTTCTATCCTGCAGGAAAACAAGAATGAACAGACATAAACACTTGTAAACATAGAAAAACGACTATATCTTCCACATTGTTAAATTTCAAGGGTACTGTTGTGAATCGGGCATTGCCGTTTATGCATTGAGGTTCACTTAAAATTATGCTTACAGTTCCTTTAAATGTAAAACTTTTTTGTGTTTTTATTGAAAACTTTTTTGCTGGACTTTTCATTTTTAATATTAAACTGTGTATTGTCTGTAAAGATTACAATTTATACGATTGGATGGAATTAAAAATTGCTGACTGGAATTAAAAGATACTTGATGGCAAAGATACCTCTGAAAGTTATTTCAGAGGTGTAAGCATCTTTTGTACTGCAGTGTACTGTCACTGGGCGGTAATGTAAACACAAGACGGATGTCCAAGCGTGGCATGGGTCCATCTTTCACATAAATAATCAATGAAATATTCTGTTCATAGGAAACTATTATTTGAATTATCAAAATTATAAAAATTAAATGCTTTTAACCTCCTCGGACACTAAACGAACACTGATGCATCTATTCTTGTTTACAAATTCCGCCCAGAGAGAACTGGTTTCAATATGTACGTACTACGTAGAGTATACGCAACTGCAATTAAATTTCCTTGCATTACATTCTTGCTTGATGGAACCTGAAGAAATTAAATAAAATTGAAGAACTCTAGACATCCAGAAAAGACTGGATTATCTATATATAAAGGTTTAATCTCTGTTTGTATGTCTGTCTGTTTCTTTGTTTGTTTGACCGATCTTAACTTAGAAACTCCTTTGTCTCCAATTTTGATTGGGGAACTCGAGAGAGCCACAGGAATGTTATCAGCTAGGTTTAGGGATTATTATTTAAATGGGTCGAAAAACAACTAAAATCGTAATTTACGACCAAGAGCGGGTAAACGGCGGGAGTAACTACGAGTAACCTGGGCAACGCTGGGTTCTCAACCAAGCTAGTAATTTAATAAAGACAAAAGTTGATGAATAATAAGACGGAAAAGACAGAATGATTTATTGTTGAACTGAATAAGCGCTTGATTGCTCCACTATAAATTGTTTTGGCCCCAGGAACAGATATATTAGCTTCAACATCTTCATACAGAAAAATTAAACTTGTATGAACAGTGTTTGTATATTGAATATTTATTGTATATATATAATTTGCTTGTCTGTCTGTTTGTTTGCTTGTACTCCATAAACGTAAAATCGGCTGGATGGATCGAGCCTTATTGAATCAACTCACGTGAGAAAGTTTAAAAATTTGCCTGGACAAAATGTCGAAATTTATTATGTTTATAGTATATTTATTTTTTAGCAGAAAATCCGGAACAAATTTTAGAATAATTGAAAATGGCGACTTTCAGTGTTCAAATTTGCTAATAAATGGTATACCTAAAAGCCTAGTATTGCATGAATTGTATAAACAGGAATGAAAATGAATAGAAGAAAAGAAGAAAGTGCATCCAATAGTACATTTATAACCCTATGCATTGTGTATACTCACTTTTACTGTTATATATATATTCAAGTATATATACTTCCTCATCTAATATCTATCTTCCTCTGTCCCGCCCAACTAGCACCAGAGGGATTCAAAGGTTGCAAGCTGTCACGGAAAACTCGATGAGATAAAACTCTAAAGCTTAAACCGAGTGCTTTAAAATTATTAAAAAAATTTAATCAGCGATATGAATTTGATATAAGTCTTATACATTAAAAATAATCTTCTTATTGTAAATGCAACCAACAAGGATTAAGAGAAATAAAACTTAATTAAATCTTTACAGTCTCAACCATATATAACCATATATATACTTTAGACCAATTTAGGAATACTGGGACCGAATTTAATGAATTTGATCTAGGTCGCTGAACTACCTTGTATCACCGATTCAAAGTTATATACAGGCTGTACTTTTAATCTTGCCAATTTTCAAAATGCTGTAACTTTGTTATTGTATACAATGAAAATGCACAATTCTAATACAAAAAAAAATGCGCAAATTCATTTATTTCATTTGAATATGGTGTTTTCTAAAGAAGCCAAGATTTGGATTGTTCAGAACTATTCTTCTGACAAAGAATTAACTCAGCTTCGCAGGGATTACATTATTAACTTTACCATTACTAAAAAGAAGACTGTTCCTCTTTCAAGAGTGTGATTGTTGAGAACTTTGCCAAGGGAATCTCACGAGATACTCTGCTGATCATTTTTGTACCACAGCCAAACTATGCATTCAAGAGGAAGGTGGCCATTTTGAATATCTGCTAAAGAAAAATAAGTGAACCAATTATAACAAAACGTTCATATTTTTAGATTAAAAATGTCACTAAACAAATGTGACAAGAAATATATTTCTGTTCATTAATAAGGTTTAAAAATGGGCTCAATTAAAAGGACACCCTCCCGTGGATTTAATGGTTCTGTCGATATTCCAGAAAGCTGTGACTTTCGATCACAATTTGACCCATTAAACATAATTTGTTAGCCTTTTTTCTTAATTACTTTTTTGTTGGCATATGCATTTTGAATGAAAATGTATAGTATATACAAATACGCAAGGTAAAAGATTGTTTAATTATAAACCAAAACACGTTTGATTTCAAATAGAAGAAACCGAATGCTGCTCACTCTGGTTAGTCCGGGGTGCCCTGTATAGTGTATATTTATGAAGATTTGAATCGAAGTTTCATGATTTGAACCGGCAGTAAGTAGAAATCACCATAAGGTTTCAAATGTTTAGGAATTAGAACAATACAGTTAGAGACACGTCTTCAGTCCCCTCCCCCCAAAAAGCGTCTTCTGAAAATATCTTGATTTTGAATTAGACCATATAGAGGGGGAAGGGGTGAAAGGTTTAATCTATGTGTCTATAACTAGTATTTAGGATTAAATCTATATTAATGATGTTTAGTCTGTTGAATCCTGATATCCTACCATCTCATACAGGATAAATATATACTATACATACACCCAGGATAGATCATTAGTTTCAACGTGATACGAATATACAGACCAAGGATGTGTGGATGAGTGGTATTATGAGGATGAATTAATGGTGTTCACTCATATTCTTAAAAGATAATAATTGGTTTGATTACAGGCGAATAAATGAACTGAGTACTATCCTCAAACTCAAATCTTTTAATTCATATATCTTTGCATCTTGATGTCGTAAACCAATGAAATTCTACATTTTGCCAGTTTTCCATATGGTTATTGCAGTTGTGTTTCCGAATGTTGCTTTAACAATGAATTCTGTTAGATTAAATAGTAAAAGTTTTATATTGTCAAAGATAAGGTTGCCAAGATTTAGGAATTTATATAAAATTAGAGTTTGTGGCGAAAGGTTCCTTTATTAAAAACAAATACATGAAACTATCAAAGAACAGAATTAACATGGGAGTGTGAAAAAATCTGTTTTAAATTCCTGGATGGATGGTATTAACTTTACATATTCATGTCTGTATGTACATGGAAGTAAGCTCCAAACCAGTATACAGCAAAGATACAACCATAGGTTCTAGATATGGGTATATACAGATCCCTTCCTACCATATTCTTATACTTGTCAATCAAGGGAACAGTGAATACTAAGAATTATCTATAAGGGGAGGGATAAATTCTCTTGCCATCCTGTCGTATCCCCCCCCCATCTTTTTATCAGCTATCATTTAACAAATACTGAACCACATGTAACTAAAGTATTTTTTTTTGTATAACATCTGTCATGAAGACTCTTTTGTAAATCCTTGTATGCAAACAAACAATTATGCTAAATTCATGTGCGTGTAAAATGAAAACTATAGGATTTAATAGGTGACAAAGCGTACTAATAATTTCGCATAAATTTAATTGTCTAAATAGTCTAAAATATCAAAGGTTGCAAAAATATTAGGATTAGAAGATTTTTATTTACGGCAAAAACTCAGTTCCTTTAAAGTATGTTTTTAGTATACATTAAATCTAATTTTTGCAGAAAAGAAAAAAAGTATGGAGATTCTATGGTGGGATTTGGTTGACAATGAAAATGTGTAACTCTGAATTCCAACTGTGACGACTAAATAGTTAGTACTTTAAATATTTGCATGTAAAATGTATGGTAAATTTATAGACGGGTTTAAAGGTAGATTTTTAGCAACTCCCCATATTTCTAATTTTAAACCCCATTTCTTAGATTTTATATACGACTGAACGGTCTACACTGTTCACTGTACTAGTCGAAAGATATATTCTAAACTTGTAATTATCTCAATCTGGTGGAAGAAAATCTCCAATTAAAGGAAGAAAGTATGAGCAGGATGAACCATATGTGATGCAAACCCTCTCGTTCACTCTTTTTGGGCCAACATGTGGTCTTAATGGATTTTAAACCTGATTTAAATATATTTAACTGCGAGGATCCTATACTAAACCATTCAGGTTTCATATAATTCCTACATATCTGACTCAATTTCCACAAAACCCCACTATTTCTTCGGTCAGTATACTGCAAACCAATGCAGTACTCACCGAATATAGAGGAATATATTCCTATATATTCCTCTATATTCTCTATATTCCTCCACATTCTTCTCTATTTCTCTATATTCCTATACATTCCACTATATTCCTCTATATTCCCCTATATTCCTCTATATTCCTCTATATTCCTATACATTCCACTATATTCCTCTATATTCCTCAATATTCCTATATATTCCTATATATTCCTTTATATTATCTATATTCCTCCATATTCTTCTCTATTCCGATATATTTCTCTATATTCCTCTATATTCCAATCCATATATATATATATATATACTTTGCATGTCTGTCTGTTTGTTTGGGTGTTTGTTTAACTGTTTGTGTCACAAAAACGTCAAAATTTCTGTGAGACCTCGCATGACCTCAGGGATAGTTTATGGTTGATCAAATTTTCAAAAATGTGCCTCTAACAAAATTCGATTTTAAAAATTTTAAAAATCCATGAAATTTTTTTTATATCCGCGAGGTATTTTTTTACAAAAATATTTCTGCAGTCTACATTTCTCTTTAAATTCCTCTTTTTTCCTACACATGCTTTAGACCCTTATATTGCGTTATTTTCCTTCATATTTCTTAGTATTTCTCTAAATTCTTCAATCTTCCTTTTAATTCCTCAATATTCCTGTGATGCATCCCTCTATATTTGTTAATATATTTAAACAAATCCGCTTGAAAATACTTTCCTTTTCGAACCTAGCCTCTCCCTTCCCGGGAATAATTTGAATGTGACCCTTGGCATATATCTGAGAGTCAGGATCTAATTGACTATCAACGTTTCAATATTGAGAATATGAAAATCATGCAGAACCTAGAGATTATAATTATTCATGCCCAGTAGTTTGTACTCATGGTTCACCTATACACCAGGTTCACCTAGAGACACAGTGCCGGTGTTGCCTAGGTTGGATTTGGGGGTACACAATTTTTAAATTTTTTGAGGAAAGTGGAGAAGGAAGATAATATCAAAAAAAGTATTGCGGAATGTCCTTAGTTTAGGATATTAGTTCCAAACCTAACACTTGGCCCATATCTTACACTGAGTGTTAGAAATGAGCCAAATCTGCAAAGTTATCTTTTTCAAGTGTTTACATCTTTAAATCCAAGACGAATAGAACAAAATTACACCATATATTTAGAAAAAAATGGCTAAAACTATATATTGAATAAAAAAATGTCAATTTTTAAATAATAATAAGGCGTGAGAATTAGTTTTTGATGATTCTTGATTTCATTTTCGAACATATCCCTATTTTGAAACAATTACCGGATTTCAGCTCATATCGCGTTTTCAGAAAATATCCTGATTTTGAGAAAATTACCGGAATTCATATCAATGTCAATTTTTATGCATTTACGCACTTACGTAACAAAACAAGATTTTTTGATAAGGTAAAATATAAACCATATAGAAAATAAAACTAAATAATTAAAAAATCATTACAGCATTGAGAAATCAAATATTAATATCATTAGTTCTTACAATATAGATTTAACTAGAAATGCGGGAAACTGTTCGTTTAAAATGCTTGAAAAGAAATCATCAATATTCTCTAATTTAACAGAGCTGAGCTGAAAATTTTAGAATGGGATTTTCCTAATCCCGATCGGTTAATTAATCTGGAGATTAATAACATGAGGAGAACAAGCCATATTTAATATGGAGATTAAGAAAAAGAGTGGATCAAGCATTAATCCTGATATCCACCATTCAAAAGTTCCCAGCTCTGAAAGCTTTAGATTGGGATATCCTTAATCCCGATCTGTTATTTAATCTGGAGATTAATAACAAGAGGAGAACAAGCAATATTTAATCTGGCGATTCAGAAAAAGAGTGGATCAAGCATTAATCCCGATACCCACCATTCTAAAGTTCCCAGCTCAGATGAAACAGATAACATGTGGAAACTTAGATTCTAGAAATAATTCAGAAGTTATTTTTTTCTTCATAAAATAATTTTTGTTTTCAGTGATTTATTTTGTAAGTCATGAAAGTGAGATTCGTTTTGAATTGTGGATTATACTCAAAAACGGGAAAGGCTTTTTCTCGAAAACGTGACAATGTTTCAAATTCAGGATATGTTCGAAAATTGAAAACCTGACATTGTCTTGAAAACGGTAAAGAGATTTAATATAAAAGAACTCCTATTATAATTTTTATTTCAAAAAAAGTTTACAACTTGGAATTGTTGTCCTCGTCATGTTTAATATAATGTTGGTTATAGTTTTAATTATCGACTTTTAATCTGATGGACCGGGATCCCAAAAACCCAGTCTTTCAATTTGTGCCCGTTTCTAGATCCCTGGAAAATATCTTTATGGAGAACAAATATCAATAATATTTTCACAATTTACCATTTGAAATATGAAAAATATAATTTATTATTCGAATAATATTTTACGTTGATCTAGAATATGTGCAGATTAACTAAAAGAGCACAAACTTGTACGTGTAAACCTAAAACAATAGGACTTGAGTAAAACGCAGGTAAAGCGCCATCTTTTTTTTATCAATTTATAGATTTTAAAATTCAACTTGGTTTTGCAGTTTACAAATTAACAGTCATAGTTTTCCCTATACTACGTTAGGGGGCCTAGATCTTAATGAAACCATGATGACTGATTGATATTATTTTTATTAAATATTCTGAGCCTCTATGATTTAGATACTTTGTTCAAAATTTGTTATATTTGTATTCACAACATGATCAGTTTTGGCTAATTTATTTCAGTTTAGTTTAGTTTAGTCACATTAAGTTGGCTTGTGATTACATATTTAACAAAGATCTAAAGCTGACATCAACCGTTAGGCATATTCTGCCCCCGGAGTTAACATATGCAAATATACACAAATCTACTAATAATCATAATTCATTCACATCCATCTTTACATCCAAAGACATCCTGTACTCTAAATTGGATTGTCTTGCAATAAAAAAATGTTTGAATAAATTTTTTGAATAAAAATTCTTATTTTCTATTAGGTAATGCTCCGACATATCACATTATTTTGAACCAATTCGCTGTAATGTATTAGAAAATAAAACTCTATAAAACTTTAATATCTCCAATCATCAATTAATTCTATTTTCAACCAAATCTTTTTAGGTGGTGGGGGTGGGGGGGGGAATCCGATTTCGATGAAAAGGAATAAAGAAAGGACAAAAAAGAGTTAAGAGACTGCATGTTAGACAATTATAGCTATATGCATTGCAATATACAAGTGTTTGGCAACACTTCCCGCAACTCTCATAAAACTAATTTAAGGGAGGAGGGGTGGGGAAGAATAAAGATGAGGGAGGACTAATTATTTATTGTCGTCAGGAGACTAATCAGGACTTCAGAGAGTATTTCAAACTTTACAGGGTGATACATATATAGTACTTGAATTGGGAATACAGTGGAATACATGTAGACTTTAAATAAAATAGGGCCAGGGAGGCCTAGCAGAGCCGGGGTTCATCCCCCCCCCCAGTGCCTCCAGTTAAAAAAAGAAAATATTTAAAAGTATTTTTTTGGACTTAATGTAAATATCTGCTCAAAATACCTCGTAATATTGAATGAAAGCATATTGCAATACAAAACAGGTAAAATATCGATCTAAATCAAATTATGATACTTTTTGAGGTTTTCAGGTTAAAAAATGCTCGTCTAAGCCGCCCCGGCCCTTCTTTATAATTTACTATTGTTTTCAAGCTTCGTGCCCCCCCCCCTTGAAAAATTCCTAGCTACAGGTCTGGTTAGAAGCTATCGGATTAGAAACAAGAAACAATACCATAAATCGTACCAGAGGCGTATAGTCAGGCCGGGGCTATAGCGCCCCCCCTGGACAATTGACACTTTAGATTTGATAGGGTTTAATTAGGCCCCGGCGGGTGTCAGCCCCCACTTGAAAAAAATGTAAGCCACCCCGGGACAAATTCCTGACTACGCCCCTGAAACGTACTATTTGCATTTTTCGACAATGGGGGGGGCGGGGGGATGTCCAACCCTGATGAATCAGTACCCCCCCCTCCCCTCCCCTCCCCCCCCATTTTCGAAAATTTTTCAAGAACAAAAGTGCTTTTTTTAAGGGTTTGAAGCCGAAAAAAAGGAAATTTTAAGTTGTCGCATGCAGATTTGGCTGTGTTCAATTCAAATCGTTTTTTCGTTCTTGTGTTTTTACAAAATTTATACTTCCAACAGCTGTAAAATGAATGATGAGTCAATTCATTGAATTTGTGTGCGAATCGCATAAAAATACATAAGTAAATAATAAATTCAATCATCTACATTGAAAAAGGACAGATAATGTTACCTTTTCTCTTAAAGTTATTGAATTAATGATTGATCTAACCAACATTCATTTGCCACAAACTCAAATATTCTAATCCCTAAATCTTTGCATCGCGAATGGTGTAAACATTTGATATTTCAAACTTGGAATATTTTACCAAAAGAATTCAAAGCTTGATATCTACGAGTACTCTATAAACTCAAAACACAGTTCAGAACTTTTTTTACATTAAATGTTTACTATAGTATAATAAAATTTCTACAATAACTCCATTGGTTTTCTTATTCCTGTGATACTGATTTTCGCCATTCTTTCTTTCTTTTCATTCTGCA